>NC_091560.1:37769342-37774342 GCF_042767895.1 Penaeus vannamei
TCTATTTTTTTTTTTTTTTTGCCCAGTTATCAAGACACATGGACTGATGCAGTGTGAGAGGTAAATGAGCCTTGTGTATAATCCTGTTCTCTTATCTCGTTATCAGAGATTACAGAGGCTGGTGAATGTCCTGTCTCCTGATAAAGTGTATTTACTTGCTTACAAATTTTATTAATTAGCAAATTATCCAAGGCATTATGTAATACGTTATACTGATATTTATTAACAATCTTTGTTTAACGTCTATCAATTTTTACAGTCATGCTCCCCCAGCACAACTTTTGAACCCGAGTGCCAGCATATCCCACATGGTACCAACATATCCATCATACTCTCAACATAACTACACAGACTGACTGCCATTCACTTATCTCGATCCATCATTGGTATCAAGGAAAGTGTGCATTGCCGAAGTCACCCTTTGCTTTTAGCCAAGTGGATCTCAGAAAGCTGTCAGATGGATACTCGGTCCATCTTTACCAAGGCCATGACTTTCGAGGTCGTCCTTTACCCAAGCTTCTTCCACCCAGGGTTCCCTTTGGAAGAGGCAGTCTAAGAAGTGAACTTAGACTGATATTGAACTGAACTCCTGGGGGAGTCCTGTTCAATATCTGTAGAGCCCAAGTCTAAGACTGCGAGGAACAGGTTCAATGCAAAAAAACTGTTACAAAAAGCATCAAGGTGTGACGGCAAAGTGAGTGACAGAACTGTGACTGGGACCATGATGGTATCCTAGAGCTAGAGGCTACATCCATTGTGTGACAGCATCACAAAAATTGACACACTGGAAAACCCCACTATTCTAGAAAATCTTCCAAAGACTGCGAGCAAATGTGACCATTCTCCTTGGCAACATCCTCTACATTTGCAAAGTCAAAGCACTGATACCAGGTGTCTAGCATTATTACATCTGTATACTACACTGAAGTAACCAGTACTTGGAAATTTTGGAGAGGAGAGCTATTTTGATATCGTCATCATGTTTACAAAAGTCTGTAGCAGAGTATACAAGGTTAAAGACTTTTCGACATAGATATGGTTTAGAAGAATTTGACGATGACTAAGGTATATAAAAAGAACGGCATCCAGGGACCATGGGGTGCAAGATGCTTTTAAAGTGTAGGGGCACTCCGTCAGGACTGCTTGTAACAAAAGGTTATAGGTTACTTCTCTGTCACTCTTCTCCCAATACAACATGAGCCAAAACGAAATCTCTAAAAAAAATTCCAAATATGGCCTTGAAGTATCAGTAGATATACAACCAGGATTTATGGGAGTGGAAAGGGTCCACCTATGATGTGACGCTTCTCTTTTATACCTCATCTGACTGAACTAAATTATTTACCCTTTGGTTTTACCAATGACTTTTCATGGTGAACTGTTCAACAATGAATATTAAGGCGACTGTCTGGTATTTTTTTCTATTCGATTTCGTTTGCCGATTTTGATGAAATGTATACCCTCTAATTAGACCTTAGCGAGATCCCTGAGCTCGATTTTTATCGAAATCGCCCGAATTGATTTTAAGTTTATAGTTAAAAGAGAGAGAGAGAGAGAGAGAGAGAGAGAGAGAGAGAGAGAGAGAGAGAGAGAGAGAGAGAGAGAGAGAGAGAGAGAGAGAGAGAGAGAGAGAGAGAGAGAAACGCTAAACCATCAATTTCAACACTTATTAAGGGAGTTGTGGGGTTGTACAGGAATAGGTTTACCTGTGAGGTCACCTAGGGTAGATATTGCATGGGCTTGAGATTCAGATGTAACTGTGACCAAGGTCTGTATAAGTACTTATATAGACCTTGTGAATGGCCAGGACGGCTGCGTAACGAGACTTTGCCTACTTGTTTTTGAAAGCATTGTTGGGAAAGTCAGAGTACGGGGCTGTAGGGGGAATCCCAAAAATATCTGGCCCATTTGACCGGGCTAGAATATTTAAAAGGGTTGTAGAGGTGGGAAATGTAAAAGGACGAGGATGAGAGGCAGAGAGGGTGGTGTGGAATGTAGTGTTGTGACGGGGAGGGCAATAAGTTGAAGAGTTGTAACAACGGAGGGGGAAGTATGATATGGAGGCAGTTGTGCTGGAGATGGGGCAAGGATATTGGGGTTGAGGGAGGGGTGTTTTTTGGAGGTCGAGTTACCTGGGTAGAGGATTCAGGATGGGTTAAGTTGACAGTAGGTGTCAACGAGGGGGGTCTATTAGCGGTGGTCGGAGCCGTGGTCAAAGGAGAGTCAGGGGTTGGTAAACCATAGGAGTTAGATTTAAGGAGGTTATTTGATAAAGGGGCAAGCCTCAGTGCTCTAATAGGGGTACAGAATTACTGGCCATGGGAAGCCCGAAATAACTGGGGAAGATAAACGGTCCACCCTTCAAGGTCCCCCATGAGGGGTAAGGGATAGACAATCACCAAGGGCTCTCTGAGGCCGTTCATGACTGGCACAAATTCAGCCTTTCATCCTTTCAACACGGCTCACACTTAAGGCATTGGGCAGAGGAAGAGGTTGGGGAAATTAAGGAAAAGGAAAGAAGGAAAAGGCCATGCAAAATTAGTTGAGCCAGGGGCTGAGGTCCAAGGCAGGGGTGATCCCATACATTGGGCCTCAGTCTCCGTCTCCTAAGCCCCCCACGACAACAACGAGCAAGGAATTAAGCGTAGAGTATATTCATCCTCTTTGCTTAAACATTTTTGTAGTTAATATTTTGCTCCATTTTCAGCACTGAGTATGTCTATAAATCATATTTTATTAAATTAGGATATTAATACCCACAAAAACACTTTCAAAATTATATTTTCAACATCTATATACACAACTATTACCTTATTGAAATATATCTATGTGCAGTTGATAAAAATGATATTACCCCCCTGAAAAAAAGACTAAGATATTCTTTGAAATCATTGATGGAAGAACAAAAGAAATTGCTATGGAAGAACATCTAAGAATGTATGCTTTCAGCCGTATTAAAACAGCCAGCTGAAGACCAGGTAACCATTAAAGTACAAAGACAAGAGAGGCACTGTTACACCAACACTGCCACTTGCAATCATGTGGCAATACACTTCTCTTTTCTCTCCCTTTTTTTTTTTTTTTTTACTTCTGTACAGGTAAAACTTGTTGTTTGTTTACTCAAAAGTAGAAGAATATAATCACATGTCTGGACATTATTATTTGAAGACCATTCAAGCTTTGGAATCTTATGGAATTACAGATATGATGAAAAGAGTTAAGAATTTCAGTGTATAAAGGTATTGGCAATTATGGTAAACATATAACAACTTGCAAGCACACACTCACTCTTCTCCTTCTTCATAAAATGCACAGGGTTTATTTAACAGAATCACAATATATTTTAGGAGATCCAAAGAGGAATACAATTGGCATTGAAACGTCTGAGAACAATATATAACAGCATTTGGGAATGTTTTGCTATGGTATTAGGAACTCCATTTTTTTCACTTTCAAGACATGATATGGTTGACTGTGTTTATGTAAAAAATTTCCCCCTTCCCCCCTAATATAGCCTATTATGCTCTTTACGGAAAAAACTGAATTAGTAGATTTTCACACCTATAGTTATTCTTGACTGATTATGCCTCTATAGATTGCTTCACTAACTGAAACTAAATCACTTATATGTTTATATTTATGAAATACTGTGTACTTTGAATACTAAAATACCCACTTTCATAGGTTGAAAAATATACTCCCATTTCATCATTATGGTAATCTGAATAAAGGCATTTTTTCATAATGCTAACCAGTGTAAGACAAATCATGGTATTAAATATGCATCATATTATCAAGTAAGGACGTGTAAGATGTCCTACAACTATTGTCAAACAGGCAATGCCACTCCATAAACAAATTTGGCAGTACTTAACATTATCATAATAAATTCAAAGGTATTTCCATCAACTTTCACATGCAATTACATCAATTTTTTTCATTAATTACAAGTCATTTCTTTGGTCTTCAATTGGTAGTATGAGTAACTGCTTCTCACTTCTTCAGTTATGACACTTTGGAACAATTTAGGAATACAAGCCTTGAGGAACAAAGGACAGGATACTATAAGCAAGAAAGGCATGTGCAATGATGGATAATACTACAGAACACAAGCTATAATTTGACTATCGAATAAGTCTTTCTCCCGAGTAACATACCAAATGATGACTTTATGAGCTTTAAAAAAAAGAAAAAGGGTCAATACAAACTGTTAATCCTCTTTCATACCCTTTTCCTGAATTTTGGCTCAATACAGTTACCATATTTGATGTCACATAAGGTGAATGTGGCCAAGAGGAATATTTCTGAATGTTCCCTGGAAAAATGGGGTAGCGAGGTTCATATTTCAGTGAAGAATATTGGGGAATTCAAGTACAAGTCATTGCAGTAATAATGATATTAATGATATCTTAATACCTTATTACTGTATTATGCACTTGGGTAATGTAGTAGTGTCCATCTATTTTTTTGCCATTAATAAAAAGGTTTTATATGCCATCAAATACAAAATGACACCAGGCACGATCCCCAATTAAAGATTTAGAAAAAGAATCTGCAAAATTTTACCCATATCAGAAAAGCATATGGCTTTGTGCTTTGATCTAAAACATGTTAAATATCATAATCTTTAAAAAATAGGTAACATTGTCAATTCACTTTAAAAGCCTCCAGAGCAGAAGCAACTTATTAAACAATTCAGATAAATACAAAACGTGTGCATGTGATTGCATTGTATTTGAGCTTAAACATCTTATACACCAACAAATATAATGAAGCCTGCAACCTTTTATAATATATAACAAATTATGAACAAGCATATCAAAATCAATATGCATATTAAAAATAGTAACATCTTCATAGACCCATAGACAAAAATATATAGAAACTTTGTGCAAGAGTGCAGTACTAAAATACAAGACTACCTTTTTTTAATCCACTTTCTGCAAAACTAACAACTACAACAAGTGCATCACAATCCTGAGGGAAACGACCACACTAAC
>NC_091560.1:37779342-37781842 GCF_042767895.1 Penaeus vannamei
AAAAAACTATACTTGAAAATTGCATACACAAAAACTGCACCATCATTATGCCCCACTTACCCTGCTCTGCAATAATGCACTTGATCCCATGGAAGAAGCCTCTGTATCTTGGATTGGCAGAACGCTGATCATTGATGAACTTCACCTTGACCGTCTCCATTGGCGTGACGGCAAAGATAGCCTCTGTAACGCCAGCACCCAGGCCACACAGTAATCTTTTTCCGGGAGACAAGTTCCCCTTCTCATCTACGCTGTGTTTCTTTAACTGTTCGAAGGCTCCGAATCTGTAAGGCAATGGTAGATATTATTGTGGATATTCAAAGGCAGCATTTGCTAGAAGCCCTGAATAAAAAATGGAAATAAATGAAGTAGCTACATGTGTAAGCATACGGTATATATGTGAAAAAATTAAATAATAAATGAATACCATGTCATAAATCCTTCCAATTAAAGATATATATATATATATATATATCTATATATATATATATATATATATATATATATATATATATATATATATATATATATACATGAGGATGTGTGTATGTGTGTGTGTGTGTATATATGTGTGTGTGTGTGTGTGTGTGTGTGTGTGTGTGTGTGTGTGTGTGTGTGTGTGTGTGTGTGAGTATGTGTGTGTGTGAGTATGTGTGTGTGTGAGTATGTGTGTGTGTGAGTGAGTGAGTGTGAGTGTGATTGTGAGTGTGCGTGTGCGTGTGTGCATTCTTTCTTCCTACCTATTCCTCCTCTCTATCTGTTCGTCATTCCCATTCCAATTCCCTCCATGATTCCCCTACTCCCATCTGCTCCCAACCCCATTCCCATTCTTACCTCCCCTGATCTCTTCCCACCTCCCCATGTTCTTTACCTCATTCCCCGTTCCCCCTTCCCTCGGTTCCTCTTCCCATTTCTGTGCCCCCTATCCCCCTCCCCACCACCATATCTCCCACTCCATCCTCTTCCTCCTCCCCATGTCCCCCTTCCCTTCACCTTTCCCAATCCCCTTGCCTCCTTCCCCATGTCCCCTTTCCAAATTCCCATGCCCACCCTCCCATCTCCTTTCCCAGTTCCCCTACCCCCTCACCTCCTTCCCAACTCCTTTTCCCCCCTAATGGCCCCCTCACCCTCTCCCTCCCTCCTCCTCCCCCGCCCTCCTCACCTGCAGGCCGACTTGGGGATGGAGCCGTAGAGCAGGACGGAGAGGCCCCTGTACAGCCCGAGGACGCCGTGGCTCCGGACGGTCTTCTTGACGCAGTCCCCGATGCCGTTGTACTGTCGGGCGCCGCCGCTCTTCTCGTCCAACTGCAGCTGCGTCTTCACGTACTCCGTCGGGAAGGTGATGCAGATCTCGATGCCGCCCGTGATGCCACCTGTGGGAAAGGGGGGCGGGAGAGTGAGATACGGGCGGGCCAGTTCGGGAGGCTGGCGGAGGGGTGAGGGTGGCTGAGGAGAGGGAAAGGGGGATAAGGGGGGAGGTCAGGGGTGGCTGAGGAGAGGGGAAGGGGGGAGGTTCGGGGGTGGCTGAGGAGAGGAAAGGGGGATAAGGGGGGCGTGGGGATGGATGATGGGGGGTAGGTACGAGGGAGGGAGTGAGAGAGGGAGTCGGGTCAGTTTTGAAGGCTGCTGGTGGGAGTGGTGGGGGTGAAGGAAGAAGGGGGTTGAAAGGGAGGGTAGTGGTGGTGAAGGGAGTGGAGGATGAAGAAGTGGTTGAAGGGTGAAAGAAGGGGAGGAGGAGAAGGATGAAGAAGAAGAGGAGCTGCACCAGCAGGAAGGTTGAGGAGGAGGAAGAGTAGGATAAAGATGAAGAGTATTTATATATATATACATATATATATATATATATATATATATATATATATATATATATATATATATATATATATATATATATAAATGCTAACAACAATGCGAAAATGTTCAATCAGAATAACCCCCTTCCCGCAAATTTTGAAAACGTGAGAAAAGGATTTTTTTAATAGCCACGCACACGCGTGAAAAAAAAAATGTATAAAACAAAAACGCATACCATATTAATGATATCAGGAGAAATAAACATACTGATAAATGCCACAAATTAATAAATATCAAGCCACAAATCACATAAAAAAATAACCACATGAACCTCTGAATGTCACCTTCAAGGAATAATCTACCCAGTATCTGTTTTTTTTTTCTCGCTAACCGAAAAAATCGAGCAAAATCACGTTCACTTTGACTACAGAAAAAAAGAAATAAAAACTAAGTTAACACGGAACATAGACAGAGGGAAAATATAAGATCTTTGACTATTATTTTTTTCACTTATTGGCTACCTCTGTGACTGCCAGTATTTTCTGATATTGTTATTCACATACAGTATACAAGTGACGGGAGTAGCATACATATACACACAGCTATTCATATCAACCTGCATACGTTGATACACACACGCACACACATAAGAAACACATAATTTGCCTCTTCCAAGTTATCAAATAAATTTCCGTATATAAAAAAA
>NC_091560.1:37784342-37789342 GCF_042767895.1 Penaeus vannamei
TCGCATGCACGTACACACACACACACACACCAAACAAAAGAACAGACACGAAGTCTAACAATTAAGCGCAAAGCGAAATATAAACACATGAACACTTCTTTGTATTCCGTCCCTGTTTCCTGTGCTGGAATTAACCCTCGTATCGCTCTATACGAGTGGGGGGAGGGGAAATGGGGAGGGGAGAAGGGGGAGAGGGGAGAGGGGGAGCAGAGGAGTGAAGGGGAGAAGGGGGAGAGGGGTTAGGAGGAACAGAGGAGTGAAGGGGAAAGGGTGGAAGGGAGAGGGAGAGGGGATATGGGAAGGGGGAGGACGGGAGAGGGGATATGGGGAGGGGGGAGGAAGGGAGGAGGGGAGACGGAGGACAGGGGAGTATGGAGGAGGAAGGGGAATGAGGCAATTATCAGTGCCCGTTAGCAATTATATTGCATAACACTCAATCGCACGTAATCTCCCAGTCCTGCTGATTCTCTTTTGTCTGTCAAGTCTCTCTCTCTCTCTCTCTCACTCTGCTTGTCTGTCTGTCTCTCATTCTCCTTGACTCTCTTCCCTCTTATTCCCTCTCTCTCTCTCTCTCACTCTGCTTGTCTGTCTGTCTGCCTATCTCTCTCTCTCTCTCCCCTTGACTTTCTTTCCCTCTTAAACACTGTCTATCGAGCTGTCTGTCTGTCTCTATTCCTCTCTCCCTCCCCTTCCCACTCTCCCAAACCTCTTCGAAAATATCTATCAATCTCCGAGTCCATCAATGCGTCTCACCCACTTCCCTCTTCCTCCTCTTCTCCGTGGTCGATAATCGTGAATATACCCCCCCCCCCCTTCACCCCCGCCCCCACCCCCAACCTCAGCCTACTACCGTACATCACGAAAGGTCAGTGTTTTTTTTTCTTCTTTTTTTCTTCTTCTTCTTCTTTTTCTTAAAGCTCGGAGACGCTTCATCGAAAGACCTTTCTTTGCCCTGAAGTTTTTTTTTTCAAATAAAATGACAGAGAGATATGGATATTTCAGATTTGTGGAGGAGGAAGTGGAAGAGGAAGAAGAGGAGGAGGCGAAGGAAGAGGTATGGGAAGAAAAACGAGAAGAAGAGGAATGGGAAGAGAAGCGAGAAGAAGAGGCGAAGGAAGAGAAATGGAAAGAGAAACCAGACGAAGAAGAAGAGGAGGAGGCCAAAGAATTAGAATGGGACGAGAAGAAAGATGGAAGAAGAAAAATACGAAAAAGAAAAGAAGAAAAAAAGAGAACCTGGACAAGTATTACCTATAATAGGTCAGGCAAATGAGAGCTGAGCTTTCATTGTGACAAATGCAGAAGAGGCATGAAAGAGAATGAATATCTTCACAATCCAAGAGACGTATTTAACCGGTTTCGAAAAGATCTTCGTCTGAAATGCACGAATAACCGATTTCCTATATATATATATATATATATATATATATATATATATATATATATATATATATATATATATATATATATATATATATATATATATATATATATATATATATATATATATATATATATATATATATATATATATATATATATATATATATATCCGTCTGAAATACATGAATAACCGGTTTTGAGTAGATCTTTCTGACGAAGATATAATTCGACACAGATATAAATCTCTTGTATTGTAATGATATTTATTCTCATTCGCACCTTTTCTACAGATAAATGACAGCTGTCTCGCACGCACCAACCACACATACCAGGAATCCCGCCCATTCCACGCCCACTACCGTACAGTCAGGTGAACCACTCTAAACAAGGACGGAATCCACAACAAGAACAAATAACAAATAACAGCAACGCAAACAAAACAAGAACACGAACAGCAAGAACAACACTAATTTGAAAGACAAGGACAGAAACAAAACAAAAAGTCTACAAAAACAAGAAGAGCGATAACAAAATAACGAAGCTAAAAAACAACAACAAAAGAAAACAACAACAACAACAATGATAGAAAAAAACATTCATAACAAAAAAACAACAAAACGACAAAAAAGTTCCATGCGCTGAGTAAGGTCGACTGTGGATTCTCATATGAAGGTTGTTCTTGCTGTTTATTGATTAATTGTAACGAAACGGGGTGATAGGAGTAGGGGAGGGCGGGGTTCGGAGGGGTGGGGAGGGGGAAGAAAATGAAGGGTGTGTGTGGGGGGGGGGGGGGGGTAGGGGGAGGGGGGAGGAGATGGGTGAGGAGTGGATGAGAGAAGGGGGGAGGTGGAGGGGGGGGGAGGGAAATCGAGGAGCGGTACAGAGGGGGATGGAGGGAAGGGGGTGGAGAGGTGGAGGAGAGGAAAGATAAAAAAAAAAAAAAAAAAAAAAAAAATCACTCGAACCTGCGTCTTTTGATATTTTCCTTTTTTTCTCATTCTTCTATGAGTTATTGATTGATATTAATTTTCTGTCAACGTAGAGGCACGAAAACTAGGTCTAACTGCCACGAGTATCATTACTATCCTCAGAATCATTTTTTTTTTTTTTTTATTAAGTTTTAATTCCATTTGTTGCAATGGATATCCCTTGCTGTGACTAAAGTAATAGTTCAAACGCTAAAACAACGACTTGTGCTTAATAATGGCACTGATGATGATGATTGATGATGATCATGATGCTAACGATGGTGGTGATGATAATATTAATAATAATACCGGTTCACTGTTCATAACAAAACCATATAGCATGCAGCCTGAAATACAACCTACCTTTTATATCAGCAAATAAAAACACAAGCAAGGATTAAAAAGCGAAAAAAAACGTCAACGACTATCACGACTGACAAATATGTCCTAAACCTGTTGAAAAAGGTCTCGAATTCTAGCTATAGATCGAACGCCATACAACTAAAATGATTTATTTCCACCCTGCCACTATACAGCCAAGAAACACTATGGGGGGAATCTGGCCTTACTGACGGTAACCTCACCATTATCGTCGAAATGAGTTATTGTGCTAACGCTCGTCAATGTTCTCTCTCTACTTTTGACTTTTTATTTCTCTCTCCCCCCCCCCTTCCTGCCTCCCTCCTTCACCCCTTCCCATCCTCCCTCCCTCTCTCTCCCCCTTCCCCCTTCCTATCCCCCCCTCCTTTCCTTCCTCTCCCCTTCCCTCACCCCTTCTTACCCTCTCTCTCCCCCTCCCTCCTATTCATTAAGATATGATACAGTCCTAAACCTCTGACTTTATACACTACATAGTAAAGGTGAATTGTGTTAGTCAGGCGTAACTTACTGCACAAATAACTGAAAAGCAAACGGCTGATTGTCGAAAAAGTTGCCGCACATTTAAAGCGAATTTTAGTCTTCTTTCCCATTTAAACAAATGACTTCCACAATTTCCAAATTGTTTGAAGTTTCCTCCACCTCCTCAAACAACGCTGACAAAGTTGCGTGTGAAATTTCTCCAAATCTGATACTTTTGTGTAACATCGCATTGCATGTCGCGTTTGTTTACATGTGACGTCACTGATGAGTTCGGAAGCCTTGAGTTGGCTTGGGACTGCTTGTTAAGTATTCAAGCCGTTATATATTATAAACAGAAGAAAGTAAACCTACTCAAGCTTGTCTCCAGATTTTCTATAACGAAAAAAACAGCTTTAGACACATGGACGAGATATGACGTAAGCCATACAAGGTCAATTTTACCGCACAAAAATGTCAAACCACATGACAGTTACAGGCGTCTCGGAACACTCAAATTAAGCAAGCAAACTCACCCTCACACACATTCTCTCTCTCTCTCTCACACACACTCTCTTTCCCTCTCACTTTCACTCCCTCTCCTTCTCTCTTTCCCTTTCCCTTTCCCTCTCTCTCACACACACACGCACGCACACACATGTCCCTTAACGTCGCAGAATCTTCCCCGCCAGATATTTTTTTCTCTTGGTGTATACATGAACTCTGAACTAACATAACTTTGCGACCTAAAAGGCATCGCACAAACTTTAGCTCTATGTCTTGAACAACTAGAACGTGACTGTGTTGAAGAAGATAAATAATAATAATAATAATAATAAGGCGAAGAATAAGATGAAGAAGGAGAAGAAGAAAAAGAAGATAAGAAAAAGAAGAAGGGGAATAAGAAAAAGGAAAAAAAAAAGAAATAGAATAAGGAAAATATGATAAGAATAAGAATGAAAAGAATAAAACAAGAGGATAGCACCTGCCAAAATTTACTTCAGGTAATATTTCCAACAATGTTCACTCTGTTCTTTAATTATAATTAAATATATAATTATCCATCTACAACAACCCAGTGCATGTTATTTTTAAATTTTAATCACTCTCATTTTCTATCATTTTTAGTAAATTGGTAATAATCTCCCGTTTACCCTCCTTCTATCTTTCTCTTTTTTTTTCATTCTACTTTTCTCTTTCTTTGGCATCTCTCTCTTCCCTCCTACGCCCCTGTCTTTCTCTCTCTTTCTACCCGCTTCTCTCTCTCCCTACCTCCTTCCCCCTATTTTCTACCTCCCCCCCAAATCCTCGTTCTTTCCCTCCCTCCTTCTTCTCTCTCAATCATTCCCTCTCCCCTATTCCCCGCTTCTCCGTCGTAAAAAAATATTCCCTGTAAATTCTCTCTCTCTCTACCTCCCTCCCTCCCTCCCTCTCCCTTCTGCTCACTCTCCTTCGTCCTCTGCTTCGACGGGGAGATCCAAGCAGGTAGGCGGGATCAAGCAGGTGGGAATGCTAAGCAGGTGAAGAAAGGTGGAAGCGGCAACCCGGGCAACATGTTAAGGAGGAAGAGGATTTGGACGGGACTGCAGGAGGAGGAGTAGGACACATGGACGAGACATGACGTAGGCTATACAAGGTCAATTTTACCGCACAAAAATGTCAAACCACATGACAGTTACAGGCGTCTCGGAACACTCAAATTAAGCAAGCAAACTCACTCTCACACACTCTCTCTCTCTCTCTCTCACACACACACACTCTCTCCCTCTCACTTTCACTCCCTCTCCTTCTCTCTTTCCCTTTCATTTTCAC
>NC_091560.1:37794342-37796842 GCF_042767895.1 Penaeus vannamei
AGGGACGAGGAGAAGAGGAAGGGGAGAGAGGGAAGAAGACAGGAAGAGGAGGGGGGGGGGGGGAAGGAGGGGGAGGAGCAAACAGGCTACCTCGGCAACAGTGCTGGAAGAAAGTAACCGCTAAATTACCTCCTTATTCCCCCCACTTAATTTTCTCTCTCCTTTCTTTCCCTTATTCAGCGACTCTTACCACCAGAACACATTTTTTTTCTTCCTCTCCTCTCCCTTCTGCTCATCTCTCCTTCCCTCCTCTCCTCTCCCCTACCCTCCCTTCCCTCCCCTCCTCTCCCTTCTCTTCCCCTCCCCTCCCTCTATTCCCTGTTCCCTCCCCCTCTCCTCCTCTCCCTCCCATCTATGCCCTATTCCCTCCCCTCCCCTCCCCTCCCTTCCTCTCCTCTCCCCTCCCCTCCTCTTCCCTCGACTTACTTCTACCCAAAGCCTTTATCACGAAATTACGGCCGATCAATCATTACGGAGCAGATTTTTCCTTCGAAATTCAGCCCTGATTAATTGAGATAAGAAACCATCCGACGCCTGGCAACACTGATCTCGGGTCTCAGTGTTGCCAGATTCCAAAGATGTGGACACGTGGATACTTAAAAAAAAAAAAAAAAAAAAAAAGGAGGGAGGGAGGGAGGGTAGGAGGGGGAGGGGGAGGAGGAAGGAAGGAAAGAGGGAGAGGGAGAGGGAGATGGAGAGTGAGAGAGAGAGAGAGAGAGAAGAGACAGAAAAAGAAAGAGAAAAGAAAATAACAGAACAGAACAGAGTAAGAGCGATTACCAGATAGACAAACCGACAGACATATAGATAGAGAGAGAAACAAATCAACCAAAGACTTTGACCGGCTTTCCACAAATAAATCTAATCAGCAATCAAAGGTCTATCTGCCAATCAATATCCAATCCATACGGGCCTAATCATCCAGCGAGGAATCATGAAAAAAGAAAAGAGAAAAAAGAAAGAAGAAAAAAAAGTATTTGTATTTATGAATACGTAATGAACTTCATGTATAATTTAATATGCACACAAAAAGGAGAAGTGGAAGAAAGGAGATAGATACATGGATAGAAAGATTGATAAACAGATATAGAGACAGACAGAAAAAAAATCAACAAAATAAAAGTGAAAGATAAGAGCGTGGAACGCAGTAAAAAAAAAGAAGAAAGGGGAAAATCAAGAGAAACGAAGAAGGGGAGAATGAGGAAACAGCGAGATAAAACAAGTCTACAGAACATTCTAGAATAATCTTCCAGGATTCTCGACCGTGTGCGCTTGTGCGGGCGAGGAAAGAGCTATATAACGGATGGCACAGGAAAACCAAGGTGAGAGTGAGAGTAAGTGTGTGTGTGTGTGTGTGTGTGTGTGTGTGTGTGTGTGTGTGTGTGTGTGTGTGTGTGTGTGTGTGTGTGTGTGTGTGTGTGTGTGTGTGTGTGAGAATGAAATAGAGAGACAGAAGGAGAGGTGAAAAGAGAGAATCGAAGAGAATCGAAGAGAAAAAATGAGAGGAGAGCGAAGAGAACAGAGGAAAGATGAGAAAACGAGAGAAGGAGAGAACAGAGAAGACAAGAGAAGTGAAGAAGAAAGAAAAGAAAAGCGAGAGAGAAAGCGCGAGGAGAAGAAGCTGGAGTGGAGAGGAGGAAGAGGAGGAGGGGAGGAGGAGTAGGAGGAGGGAGGGAGAGGTGAGACCGGTAAGGGGCGTGGCCGACGTGTCTCTGGAACTCCTTTCTCTCTCTCTCTGCTCTCTCTTTCTCTTTCCTTCGCTACCTCCTTCATCCTCCATCTCTTCCTCCTCCTATCTCCCTCAATCTCCACCACCCGATTCATCTCCATCTTTCCCTGCTTCCCTCCTCCCACACCTTCGACCAACGCCCACCTCTCGCCCGCCCTTCCCTCCGTCCCTCCCTCCACGCCCAAACCTACACACGCCCACACACGCACGCACATACCCCCGCCACCCACACATCTATTTATCGATCTCATAGAACACCCTCGGTCTTCACCTATACCTCCCCCTCTCCTTCTCTCTTCTCTCTCTCTCTCTCTCTCTCTCTCTCTCTCTCTCTCTCTCTCTCCCTCCCTCCCTCTTTCGCTCACTTTCTCTCCTCACCTCCTCTCTCCCTCCCTCTTTCGCTCACTTTCTCCCCCTCGTCTCTCTCCCTCCTCCCTCTTTCGCTCACTTTCTTCCCTCCCTCCCTCCCTCTCCCTCTCTCTCTCTTCTCTTCTCTCTCTCTCTCTCTCTTCCTCTCTCTTCCTCTCTCCTTCTCTCCTTCTCTCCTCTCTCCTCCCTCCTCCTCCCTCCCTCCCTCCCTCCCTCCCTCCCTCTTTCGCTCACTTTCTCCCCCTCTCCCTCCCCCTCTCTCTCTCTGGTTACGGTAGATTGTACACGCTCATGTATTTCACTGTGGACGGGGGCGCGCGCGTGGATGTGAGTGTGTCTGTGTGAATGAGTGAGTTTGTAAATGAATGAGTAAATGAGTGTTCGTGTGCGAATGAGTAAGCA
>NC_091560.1:37806842-37811842 GCF_042767895.1 Penaeus vannamei
GAGGAAGAAGTTTGATGGAAAGGAGAGGAGAGATGATAAGAGATGATAAGAGATGAGATGAGATGAGATGAGATGAGATGAGAGAGAGAGAGAGAGAGAGAGAGAGAGAGAGAGAGAGAGAGAGAGAGAGAGAGAGAGAGAGAGAGAGAGAGAGAGAGAGAGAGAGAGAGAGAGTGTGTGTGTGTGTGTGTGTGTGTGTGTGTGTGTGTGTGTGTGTGTGTGTGTGTGTAAGTGATATGAAGACAGAACAGAGTAGAAAAGAAGATAATAGAACAGAAGAGATAGGATGGGATGAGAATAGAAAAGAGAAGAGAGAATAATAAGAAAAGAGAAGAAAAAGAAGAGCACACGAGAGAAGAGAAGAAAAGAGAGAAAAGAAGGTCAGCGAAGAAAAGAAAAGAGCAGCGAAAAGAGAAACGAAAAGGACAAGATAAGAGAGAAATGAGAGAGAAAGCGCGTCCCTACGGTGCACACAGTTCCACGGCGTCCACACTCCTTCAAACTTAAACGAAGCTGATAAGATAAACTGCCTTCATCTGTTACCCTCAAAGCCGTGAACTCCCTTTCGACTTCTATAAAATGTCTAATGTCACAGCTAACCGTTAGAGTGAGTGGGTGTAACTGTCAACCTAAACACCACACGGATAATGAGTGTCCCTTTTATGAGAGACACATTATATCCTCTCGCATTCAGAACACGTTTTCACCAAGACTCCTCATCCTTTCTAACATTCTGGTTTGTATCCACATCAGCATTAAACACAAATGTACAAACTTTCTTTTAAAACTACCCCCATTTCCCGCAACTCTTCGCCGCACGTCTAAATTTCTCTTGAATTGAATCCCAACTGTTGTCGATATACAGCGAGACCTGAACTTCGGAAATATAGCAGTAATTGTCTATCTTTTAGTGGAATTATAACCAAATATCTGTACTTTACCTGCAATGACACCTTTAAGGCCCATGCTACCGCCGCCACTGGACGCAGCAGCACCACTTTTCGACATCCATGGCCTCAAAAAGGGGGACCGAAAGGCTGGAGAGGGACAATCCATGCTCTAATTCTACAAAATCTAAGAGACAATCTCTCGCCTCTGCTACAACCAAAACACTGAGCTGGACAGCTGATTCGGGAGAAAGTGTATGTGTGTGTTCGTGCGTGTGTGCCTGAGTTGACTATCGGTCTTTTTGGTAGGATATTATCGTACTTAATACATCGTGCACAGGTGGAAATCTTTTATGATTTGCATATCGTTATTTTATTATTTATGTGGTTTTTTAGTGTTACAGTTATTTTTCTCGAATTATGAGAAAGTTTCAGCATTAGGGTTGAAAAATTGACGAAGTCCAAAGTACAAGAGGGTTTTAATATCAAATATTCTTAGATCCAATACGATTATTGTAAATACTATGTTGGCAATTCATAAAACCATAAAAAATCATCAGATAGAAAGGTGATGTCAATAGCAACAAATTTTCAAACCAAGAATGCGCCAATCATCGTACATCGGACAACTAACACTGACATTCTAGAGAGTTTGAGATATTTATATTTTAGCGTTATGATGTATTCATTCTTATCGGTATATATTTCAATAAATATATATACCGTCACCTAAGATATTCATTCCTCAATGACTTACATAATAACAGAAGTAAAGTTACATCATATAGTACGAGAGAAACTGAAAAACTCTCGTGCGATACGTTGCCAGCGACTGACCAATCAGATACCTCAATTCGTGGCGGGAGATTTCTCGTTTTCAAAATATACACGGAACCGTAACATTAGTATTTTTTAATACAAAACTGTATCGCGTATCTTTTATCATTGCGTTATTGCTGTACGATTACAGATGTAGAATTAGATTACGCTAGATGTGTGGAACAGTACGTCTCTTTTCTTCCTCTCTCTCTCTCTTTCAGTGCAAATACGCACACACAAACACAAACATATATATATATATATATATATATATATATATATATATATATATATAATGTATATATATGATATACATATATTTATCTATATATGAACACATACATATGTATGTATATATATGTAATGCATATATATATATATATATATATATATATATATATGTGTGTAATGCATATATATACATATATATATATATGTAATGCATATATATATGTATGTATATCTATCTATCTATCTATCTATATATATATATATATATATATATATATATATATATAATGTGTGTGTGTGTGTAAATATATAAATTTGATACTCTCTATCTCTCTATTTCTCTACCCCCCTCTCTCCCTGACACACACACACTCTCTCTCTCTCTTTATCTTGGTCTGACAGTCTTTCTCTCGCCCAGACACTCTCCCTTTTCCTTCGATGCTCTTTCTCTCTCTCTCTCCCTGACTCTTCCCTCCCTTCTTCCCTTATAAAAATGTATTGGCGATGATGTATCGTTGGTACATGTATTGGTATCGGTATCGCTTTATATATGCGAAAAATCGATGCATCGGGATCACTTTAGCCAATTTTCAAGTATCAATGCATCGTTATCGTTATCAGACTACCCATCCGAGCTGACCGCTTATTCTTAGCAGCATTTCAGCCGTTTTCTAAACATTAGCCGATACAGAAAACGGATATAAACACTAAGTTTGAACCGTAAACTATCATAAACGGGTAAATATTAGATTACAGATGCAATGCATAGGGTTAGTGACTGATGATTATAAGATTCCCTGCGTTACTTTTTTCAATTGCACTGTATAAAACAACGGTAAATTTGGAAATGCAAACCCACATCATTTTTTGGGCGAACAGAATAATTTTCCAATAGCTTTCGTCGTGTTTCGAACGAATCTAGCACTCATTTTCATCGCAAACGGAGCATAAATACGATATCGGTGTCGATAGCTGGGGAGGAAATGACAGGCCTACATATCTGGGAATTTCGAGAAACATCGGTAGAATACTAGTAAACATAGAATATAAACACATTTCCGGGTTGTATATGGGGCTCCGCCCCCTTAAACCCCCTACTGTCCATCTACCCCCCGCCTGGTCTACAAAATCTTCACCACGCCAGACTGTAGTTTGGTCAAATTCTGTCCGCGCAAATGTAGTTCTCAGATAACTTTCCGCGCACGCTTCGAGTTGTTTTAGATCATCTTCCGCGCATAAAATTCTTTTGACCTCTCCGCGAACTTGTTTCATCATCCGTCTGCAGATTCGTCTGTGTAATTGTAGACAAAATTGTTTTCCGCGCATGAAAAAAATGTTATATTCCCCGTGTAAGAAAAATACTCTCGAGTCTGGTCACCACGTATGTTCCGGCAGGATAGAGCCCCTTTATATCCCCTTTGAGATGGGGGTGGGGCAGCCCCCCACCCCACCCCACCCCCGCCTGGTCTGCAACATCTTCACCCCGTATGTTCCGGCAGGTAGGGCCCAGACCCAGGAACAGTTTTCACCTCGGTAATTTTCTATATTACGTCCGTATAACCGATATCGACGATTTGGGTATCGTTGGATTCCTCTCACTCTCCACATTGCAAATATATAGTTTTTATTGCGCGGAAACCTCCCGTTAGCGACAAACTTGGCCCCGATAGCAGGGGAGGGCATGAAAGGTTCCAGGGAAAATGCGGGGTTAAATAGCACTAATAATATAACGCACTGTGAAAATAACCATGGTTATTCACATAACTTTCCATTGTAGGGGGCTGTGCCCCCTGCGACCCCCCTGGGAGGGGGGCTGCCGCCCCCCAACCCCCGCCGAGGAAACATAACCTCCACCACGTATTCCCGGCAGGCTAGAGCGTTACACAATCGTCGTCGATGTCAGAGCGGCGGGCGTAATATTACAATTACCTCGTAAGATTCCCACTGAATTAGCATATTAACCTTGGCATAGTCAGCACTGTATATAGAGACGATTGTAGTATAATCAGGATGAACAGGTTGGCCCGCCCTCGTCGGCGGGTTTTGCGCCTTTTTCGATGTTACACCGACGGCCTCAAGGTCGAGTTTCCCGTCCTCTGGAATAACGACATCCGTATTCCTAACCGAAATAACCGTCGCGTTCAGAAGTCAGTCATAGCCGCCGCGATGGCCGAGTGTGGAGGGTGCTCGTATTCGGAGACGGTTTTTCTGCGCAAAATTGCAACTAGCCAGGAAAAAATGCTAGAGATGTGTTTCCCCCACGGCCTCCTCCGTCGGGAGAAAGCCTGCGGCAGGTGCGGGCAGCCAGCACGCCTGGACCTCCTTCACATTCTGCGGCAAAGGAGCACCCTCCCTACTAATTAGCGGCATTAATCAATCAGGTTAGTACCTTAAAAATCCTAGGTTATTGTAGGTTATCACATATTTGCACTGTATAAAGTGAGAGGAATCCAACGATACCCAAATCGTCGATATCGGTTATGCGGACGTAATATAGAAAATTACCTTTAACCTCATCTTACCTTCAGCCTCAACTCCAGACGGACCAGGCTGCGGGTCACTGGGATCGTCGGGATATTCCAGGTCGTTGTTGGCGAGAATTGCGATCGCGTACAGCGAAGTCACAGCTTTCATCGTTTTGTTTTTCGAATCCTTTTCCATGCACCACAAACCCACTAGTGTCTGTCATTTCTGTAATGACACGATGTCTTACAGTACGGGCATTGTACTTCCACTGGTAGTACACCGTGATGTAGATTTAGTAAGCTTGCTTCGTTATTTTGTTGATATTTCGCAGTGAAATCGTAATAGTTTTTCTCACAGCCTACACAGTGTCTAGCCATGATGAAACTGATTTGAATTTCAACTGCCTTTTAGGTCCAGCTTCTATTGTCACGTGATGATCTATTCCATATCTGATTGGTTATGTTCACGCACGATTTTAATTGGCTCATTTGATTTCCCTCGCATACGTCATCCGTCTGAATTTGAGGCTTTCCGCAAAGATCGTCTACAAACGGAACGTTCCCAGACGAAGACAGTGACGATCGTTTCCGTCTGACT
>NC_091560.1:37819342-37834342 GCF_042767895.1 Penaeus vannamei
AAAAGTAAGAAAGAAGCATGAAAACCGTAAGAAAAATTAAAAGAGAGAGAGAGAGTAAAAAAAAAAAAACACACAAAAATAACAACAATTCGCATAAATAAGGTCAGAACCAATAAATAAATATACGCAAGGAAAGTAAACAAAGACAGAGCGCATCTTTAGTTACCTGAGCCGGTTTTCCTTTGGTAGTTAAGAAGTAGGAAGACCTTGGAAACTGTCCGTGCAAAAATTCGCACTGGCCGGGCATTTACATTTAGAACCTCAGGACATACTGCGATAGTACATAAGTAACAGAGATGTGCATATGTGTTTGTGGGTGTTTGTGTGTGTTTCGCTGTGATGTGTGGGTGTATGTGTGTGGTGGGTGTTTGTGTGTGTGTGTGGGGGGTGTTTGTTATGTTTGGGGGTGTTTGTGTGTGTGAGTGAATGACTGAGTGAGTGAATGAATGGATGAGAGTGCGCGAGAGTACCTGTGTTTGAGTGCGTGCGCGTCTGTATACAATTTATGCATTAGGGTAAACCCCCTCAGAAGTATAGACTTCGATCCTGCTCACTACCCGGGTTCAGGGAATTCTCCCTAGAAGGTGAGAAAGGGGCACTCAAGTGTAAAACCTGTGTAGCCTTTTGCAAAAATTGCGCTTGGCCATTTTGCTTTCGAATAAGTAAGCCTTTCGACATTTTTGTTTGTAAAGAATTAACGTTCTGTATATTTCATGTTTACGCAGGTAAGTGTCAAGATAGAAATTGTAATATTCTAAATCAAGACTTTTTAAGTTTATTCAAGTGTAAACTGCCATCGTAAAGAAAGCAAATTCCAAACCACTTTATTTTGCAGGATGGAATAATCATAACAAGGTAGAAATTATAATCATTCCCCCTTTTATGTTATGGGATTTATTATTTATAGATCTTTCTACTTTTCAAGTATCATTCAATCATAAAGTTATAAAAATTTGGCATTTGTAGATTATCAAGTTGACCTATGATTTTTAAAATACAAGAAAGATACTTGTTCGTATTGCAAAAGGAACAACGAAGGGAAGGGCAAGAAAACACACGAATATGTCCTTCCCTTCGTTGTTCCTGTTGCAATCTGTCCATCATGAATTCCACACTTGTTCGTACAAATAACATTGTTCTTCACTTGATTCAGAACAAAATATCATCCTGCTTACGTGTCGAGCTGTATTTCTACAACTTATTGAATTTGTCTTCTCCAAAAATGTCATATGTTGTCAAATCATTTATTGCAGTTGGGATATTGCATGAATTTGGTATGCAACATTGTTTTGCTTTCGTTATGTAATTATTATAATTAGGTTTTCCTTTCGTGCTCACGTCCGCATACTTATCCCCCCCCCACACACACACACACAAACACCCCCCCCCCCCCCATACCCATGCACACACACACACACACATAAACACACCCCACCCCCACACATCTGACGTGTTTAATATATAATATATAAACAAAGCAACTAGCACATAAATTCCACATAGTTTCACCTTCGCATTTACTTCAATAACAACATACTGACTTCCCTCCTCCAGGATTACTTAGACAACGAATTTGAGTGGAAGAACCGAGAAGTGGATGGCAGGGAGACACTAAACAAGGCAAGTGTCTGATAAAAGTTGTTTTCAGTAAAAAAAAAAAAAAAGAAAAGAAATTAAGAAAGAAAGAAAAAAAGGCACGTAATGGATATATTCAGCAACGAAGTTTTGTATATTGTTTTTAGATTTTTGTACTCTGTGATTTTGTGTGCACTTTATTTTGTTTTCTTAGATTTTTCTTTGTTGAATTTTCGTACACTATTTGTAGAAATTCCGTACCCTATTTGTAGAATTTTCGTTCTCTATTTGTAAAATTTCCGTACGCTGTATTTGTAGAAATTCCGTACACTCTATTTGTAGAATTTTCGTACACTATTTGTAAATTTTTCATACACTATTTGTATAATTTCTGTATATTCTGTTTCTAGTAACATAACGTGATATCATCAATGACATGATTAATCATATTTATTTAGCTTATTTCCGTGTGTTAAATTGCTTCATTTCTATAAAAAAAACAATGATAATACAACTTCCATTATATCGTTATCAGTATCAAAGAGTCTGTATCTTATAAAATGCACCCTGTAACCTGTCTTACAACCTGCGTTTTGTAACCCGTATCTGACAACATATACCTTATAACCTGCATCCTATAACCTATGCCGTGTAACCTGTATCCTCTAACCTGCATTTTGTAACCCGCATCTGATAGCATAAATCTTAGAACTTGTATTTCATAACCTGTATCCTGTGACTGTATTTCATAACCTGTATCTTATAACCTACGTCCTGTAACCTGTATCTTATAACCTGCATTTTGTAACCTGTATCTGATAGCATAATTCTTATAACCTGTATCCTGTAACTGTATTTCATAACCTGTATCTTATAACCTACTTCCTGTAACCTGTATCCTATAACCTGCAATTAGTAACCCGCATCTGATAGCATAAATCTTATATCCTGTATCCTATAACCTAGATCCTGTAACCTGTATCCTATAACCTACGTCCTGTAACCTGTATCCTATAACCTACGTCCTGTAACCTGTATCCTATAACCTACGTCCTGTAACCTGTATCCTATAACCTGTTTTGTAACCCGCATCTGATAGCATAATTCTTATAACCTGTATCCTGTAACTGTATTTCATAACCTGTATCTTATAACCTACGCCCTGTGACCTGTATCCTATAACCTGCATTTTGTAACCCGTATCTGATAGCAGAAATATGTATCCCATAACCTGTATCTTATAATCTGTGTCCTGTAACCTGTTTCCTGTAACTGTATTTCATAACTTGTATCTTATAACCTACGCCCTGTGACCTGTATCCTATAACCTGCATTTTGTAACCCGTATCTGATAGCAGAGATATGTATCCCATAACCTGTATCTTATAATCTGTGTCCTGTAACCTGTTTCCTGTAACTGTATTTCATAACTTGTATCTTATAACCTACGCCCTGTGACCTGTATCCTATAACATGCATTTTGTAACCCGTATCTGATAGCAGAAATATGTAACCCATAACCTATATCCTATAAACCGCGTCCTGTAACCTGTACTTTACTCCCTGTATTGCAGATCAGAAGCAGTGCTGTGACTCTTTTTCAAGCGACGATCAACAATTTACGGAATTTGAAAGCGACTGTTGAAGCAGTGTACACAGACTGGCCCGCCTTCACCCGTCAAAATGTTAGTTCAGTTTCTTGCTACCTGATTGTATCTTGATGTATATTTCTCTGATTTCTTTGTCTCTCTTTTTGATTTATTTATTTATTGTCTTTGGTTTCTCTCTCTAGCTGTTTATTTTTTTTCTCTCTCTCTCACTCTCCCTGTCTTTGTCTTTCTTCATCTCTTTATCTATCTATTTTTGTCTCTCCTTCTCTTTTTTCTTTCTTCTCCCTTTCTATCTCTCTCTCTTCCCCTTTTTTCCTCTCTCTCTCTCTCTCTGCCTCCCTCACTCACTATCTCTCTTTCCCTTTATTTATCTCTTTATTTTCTCTATGCCTTACCTTCTCTTTTTTTCTCACCCTCTCTCTGTCTCTTTCTATCTCTTTCCTTCTCACCCCTCTCTCTCTCTCTCCTTCCCTCCATCCCTCTCTCTCTCTCCCTCCCTCCCTACCTTCCCCCCCTTTCTCTTTCTCTCCCTCCTTCCCTTTCTCTCTAACCCTCCCTCCCTCCCCCTCTCTCTATTTGCTGTGTCATTGCGATCAGTTTGTCATAATCTCACTGTCAGTATGCTGTTTTATCTTGAAAGCTCTATATAGTCTCTTCCATTGGCGTTACTATGTTTTACCAGTGTTTAGTATTGTTGAGATGATAATGCATACAGAACATGTACACGCATATGTAAGTGAATAAATAGTAAACCAATGAATAAATAGAGAAATAAATATATATGAATTTACTTATATATATATATATATATATATATATATATATATATATATATATATATATATATATATGAATACACATGTATACACACACACACACACACACACACACACACACACACACACACACACACACACACACATATATATATAATATATAATATATATATATATATATATATATATATATATGTGTGTGTGTGTGTGTGTGTGTGTGTGTGTGTATGTGTGTGTGTGTGTGTGTGTGTGTGTGTGTGTGTGTGTGTGTGTGTGTGTGCGCGTGTGTATGTGTGTGTGGGTGTATGTGTGTGCGTGTGTGTGTGTGGGTGTATGTGAGTGCGTGTGTGTGTGTGTGTGTGTGTGTATGTGTGTGTGTGTGTGTGTGTGTGTGTGTGTGTGCGCGTGTGTGTGCGTGTGTGTGTGTGTGTGTGCGTGTGTGTGTGTGTGTGCGTGTGTGTGTGTGTGTGCGTGTGTGTGTATTTGTGTATTTCGCATTTTTATTATTTTTTTTTTTTTGCTTTCCTATTTTACTAATCATATTTTGCGTATTCCCTCTGCTCTTTCAGATATCCGACAGCGAATTCTGCTGTGGGACGGATGAGGTAAACAACGGTGACGTCACGGTAAAGGATCAGAATCGTTAGTTTCACGGACGAACAAACAATATATGTACTGTCAGTCACTTCAACAATATGCATAAGATATTGGTGATAAAAGAAAAAGAAAAGAAAAGAAAAAAAACAGGGAGCTATAGTTGCGTAAATTATATTCGTATAAGTATTGCCCAATACCATCGCCTCTGTAAGTTTCAATTGGAAAAAAAAATATTTGCGCTTGTTCGTCCGTTTTTCTAACGATTCAACTACCATAATTATTGACCTAAATTGTCATTATCAGCTGCATTACATCTACCTATTTCTCCTTTCACTTCTGCTAAAACTACCAGCCTTCCCAGTATAGATAAGTAATTATGAAAGTTTCTATTGTACATATATGTAGCCTCTACTTCCGAGTTTCTCCTTATTTCGGTTATTTCCGAAATGCATCGTTTTTTTTTGCCTTCAGATTACATTCTTCAACGAAAAAAAAAAAAATTGCTGCCAATTGCATCTCTTTCGAAATCTAATACTACTGCAATTACCACTACTATCACTACCACCACAACGACTGGTACCACTACTATTATTATGACCCCCCTAACTACCCCCCCACTAATAACAATAATAATAAACGTAATAATTACAATAAGAACAATAATAACCACAATAACAATAATAATAACAATCATAATAGATGTATCAATGATCATAAACGAAATAATAATAATGCTAATAATAATGATGATAATAATGATAATAGCAACAATACCTCTTGCAGCCTCCTCGCACCGGTTGCGCGGTCCTGGCCACGCGACTCGACCCAGGGGCTGCCGTCCGCGCTGTGAGGCCGCCGGACCCCGTTTTAAGGCAACTGCAGAGAATACCCAAGTTTACGACCAAAACCACGCACTATATCGCCCTCGAGGATGGAAGTCTGTTCATGCATCCTCCCAAATCCAAGGACAAGTTGTTAGTTTGTGACGATTACGAATTTAGGTCCAGGTACAGTGGAGGAGGTTGGGTGTTTGTTTTTCTTTCGCGTTTCTTTTTTTCTCTCTATCTCTGTCTCGCGTTTATCTGTCTGTTACCAAGACCCGTAGCTAAACGATACCCATAAATAGTGAGTCCGCAATATAAAATGTGACCGATAAACAACCGCATTCTAAAATGTATCCAATAAACAACCTTAATTTAGAATGTGTCCGACAAATAACCGCAATTTAAAATGTGTCCAATGAATAACCGCAAATTAAAATGTCCGATAAACAACCTTACTTTAAAATGTATCCGACAAACAACCTTAATTCAAGATGTATCCAACAAATAACCGCCATGGACACTGCATTTCCCCGCAGATATTTCTACACGCAGTCCAAGTCTCCCGAGCCAAGAAGCGTGGTGGTGGTCGTGGACGGCGGGATGGAGCGGGATCCGCTGCTGGAACACGCCGTTAACAAGGTCTACAACGAACTCTCGCCCATAGATCGAGTGAGTATTTCAATTTCTTTTTTTGTTGTGTGTGGCCGGGGGGTGGGGGTGGGGGAGGGTCTTTTTCTGTTTTTGTCTCTCTTTCTGTTTATATTTGTCTTGGCTATCTCTTCCTTTCTCTCTTCTCCACACACACACACACACACACACACACACACACACACACACACACACACACACACACACACACACACACACACACACACACACACACACACACACACACACACACACGTTCCTCTCATGGACGCCCTTGCATGCGAACTGTGGTCCGACCGTCGTGGGTTTTAGCGCTCGAGGGAAAGCCAGTATTTCTTCTGTAGTGGGAGGGAGGGAGGGAGAGATAAAGATAAACAAAGAGAGAGGAGGAAGGGAGAGAAGGAGGGAGGGAGAGAAGGAGGATCAATAAAACATTAATAAATATCAATAAAATGAAGAATAACAAAATCATGAAAAATGCTGGACCTCCTCGAAGAAACAAAATGCACACATGATTTGAGATATAAAGGAAATGAAAGTACGCTTGGTCTTGGCGCCAAACATCTGATTGCTGCTTTTTGTCGCCAGCTTTCAGAAATACGTATTTTCAACCGTCCATTCCGATTTTAGGAGCAGGAATTGACAATTCACCAAACAAGCATCCTCCACTTCAGCAACGACCGCAGTGTCTCGTCCAAGGCATCCCGATCGCTCGTTAGCGGCTCCTGCAGGCTAGTCCACTGCACATTGCCTTCTGCGCCTCCTACGGTTTCCATCACGGCCTTTGCGCCTGGGGTAGTTGGGTTGGGGGGGGGGGACGAAGTCGTATGTCACCTGCCACAGGGGCGAGAGCGGCAGCAGTGAGTCACTCCCAGGGACACGTATTTTAGGAAAGTAGTGATATAATTGAAGACATTTGATATCAGTATCCTCTAATATATTTGAAATCGTCAGATATAAAATTCCTGCATTAGTTTTTAATGGCATTACTGATATGCCCCATGCTAAAAAAAATAATATGGTCGAACATTGGGATGTTTCTTTTGTGAAGGGATGCGTGCGCAATTTTGAGATCATTATTATAATTTAATATCGCCATTTTATCATATATATATACATATACATTTATATCTATCTCTCTATCTACACACACACATACATACATATGTATATATTGCTCCAATGATTTTTTTCCTGCCACCCTAAGAATTTTTGGGCCGAAGCACCCGTCCCTGTTGCTGCCTGCCCAAACCCCGCCCCTGATCCTACACAGCACCTTCATAAAAAAAGATGACCACCCCAAGCCAGTCCACCCATTCGTAACGACCCCCCCCCCCACCCTCGCCCCTCTTGCAGATTGGCCTGTGCCTCCCCGACAGCAACTCCTGCCGGACCGTCGTCTGGAAGCGCGACCGCTTTCCTCACGGCTGTACGTGGCCGCGGGAGGACGGGCCCCTCGGACAGACGACCTTCCTCGGCCGCTTGCTCTTCAACAATAAAGGCAACAGGGCCAAGCTAAGCGAAATCCTGAAGAACTTTGGGGAATATGCGGCCTTCAGTGACCAGGCGTCGGCGCTGAAGGCGGGGTCGGACCTGCTGAAGAAGCAAAATGAATCTCAGTACTTGCAGATTGCCGGTGAGGCCGAGTTTTTTTAAATATTGTTAATTGAAGAAATGACTCCTAAAAATATATATTTTAAGTTATAAATTGGTGTTCACTCATTTGATGACAAAATAGTTTGTGTTAAATAGACTGATATTATTCGTCTAATATGTCCACGTGGGGAAAAAATCAATATTTACTCGTTTAATCAGTGAAACAATGTCCAAGTAGAAATATATATATATATATATATATATATATATATATATATATATATATATCTTTCCTTATCTAACCTTTGAAATCATATTCAGGTAGATTTGAAACAATCTTATAAAGGATATCACTATTTACTCATGAAACCGAAATAACGTCCAGATAGTTAACGGGGAAGGCTAGATCAGTAGCAACTCCAGGTGTCATGGCGTCTGATTCTATTTTTAGGAAAAAACACATGGAGTTTATTTTGATGACGTCACTAAAGTTACGGATGCTTTGAGGGGGATGGATGTGTAAAGATGGATATAACGGAGACTACATTTCTTTTCGTGAAATTCACAGGGATTGATTTTTGGTCACTTTTTTACGTTTATACTTTTTCTTTAACATATTTGGCTATTTGATTTTAGTCTTTACAATCTTCAAATAGTATGGGAAATAATAACTCTAATGGGTTATATTTTCATTGAGCAACCATCAAAACAAACGCCATGACTCCTCCTCCGAGTTACTACTGATCTAGCCTTATCCGGTAGTCAACCAAGATATAGCCACCCCTAACGCCATCTACCTTCGCGTCCACTAATTCTCGCTCGCCTCCCCAGGACAGCCTCACAGCGTCCTGGTCTACGTGACGAAGAGGGGCGACTGGGAGAAGTGGCGGGACGACGACGCGCTCGTGAAGCAGCTCGACGCCTCGCTCGACCTTGGCATTTCCATTGTGATAAACCACCTCTATGGTGCGTCAGCTAGTTATTTTCTATGAATATGTAAGATAAAAAGTAATTATGTAGTGATATATATATATATATATATACATACATACATATAAATATAAATATAAATATATAATATATATGTATGTATGTGTGTGTTTATGTGTATGTTTGTGTGTATATGTGTATTTGTGTGTGTGTATGTGTGTGTGTGTATGTGTGTATATATGTACGTTTGTGTGTGTGTGTATTTAGATATAATCTATGGACACACAAACTGCTGTTTTATGAATACATAAACATAAACGAGAGCAATTTTACAGTAATTTTTCTTTAGATATAATCCATGTACATATAAACCAGTTTTGTTTATGAATTTATGAAAACAAGATCAGTCTTGCAGTGTTTCCCTTCTTCTTTAGATAATCATGACCCATAGACATGTAAGTGATTTCATAAAGTACTGAATATTTCTTGTTTAATACGTGCGTGTCGTGGCATTTTGTCTCTCACGCGTGCTTTGTATTTCCCCCCAAAGGAGTCCCACAGGGCGTGAAAAGGGGAGTAATAATGGAGAAGAACGGCGCCACAGTCACGTTCTCTCCGATTAAGGATAATGGGGAGTTGTACGCGTCCGAAACCGAGATTCCTAGGTATGTTATTAAGCCTTAAGTGTGTCTCTTGTTGATCGTTGTTCTTTCCTGGACCGTGTGGGGCTCCGGCAAAGGCCAATTGAACCCCAAGAGATTAAAATTTCTTACTGTTATCTTTTTTCTGTATTCTTAACACGACCACCGCCGTTATGTTGTTCGTCATTAGCGTTATTATTATCAACCATCATCACCATCACGAATGTCAAGAAAACGTTTGAATGGCCAGAGTGAAAATTCAAAATGGAAGACCAAAATGAAATATTAACAATAATTCAGCGTCATCGTAAATATTTTCATTTTACTCACACCTCTTTCCCCCACAAATTAACCATTATTAGACTCCTTTTCAAAAAAAAAAAAAAATAAATAAAAAAAAAAAATAAAAAAAAAATAAAAAATAAAAAATAAATAAATAATAGGAACTAGAAGTAACCACCCTCTTCCTCTCTATATATAGAAAACGGCTCACCCCCCATCTAAGGAAAGAATAAAAACAAAATAAATAAAAAAATAAATCACCCACTCTCCCTTTCTCCCCCAAAGCTATGGCCTGGAGGATGGCAGCCGACCTGTTATTCCCATACCATACTATGACGCCTTCGGGGACGGATACATCATCACTGTGTGCATGACCCTCATGCACAACAGATCGTTTGTGGGCACCGTCTGCTCCGATCTGAGCATCATCAACTTGCTCGAAGCGGTAATCAACGTTGATGGTGGGTGTTAGTCTGTACAAGCGGCGAACAGACACACACACGCACGCAGACACAGACATATAGACAGATAGACAGACAGACAGGCAGGCAAGCAGGCAGGCAAGCAGGCAGGCACACACACACACACACACACACACACACACACACACACACACACACACACACACACACACACACACACACACACACACACACACACACACACACACACACACACACACACACACACACACACACACACACACACACACACACACACACACACTTTCTCTCACTCATCAACACGTAATTCATGGCGTAATAGTTTTTCTCTTGTCTCGCCAATAAGCAAATCTGTAGTTCCTGAGTCTGAGAGATCTATTTGTGTATGTGTATATCTCTCTCTCTCTACTTCTCCTTGTCCCCCTTCCCCTCCCTCCCCCCCAACCAACCACCCTCACCCACTCCTCCCAAATACACCCGCCTCCTATCTCTCCTTTCAGACATCGAGGGCGGGTACGTCTTCATCGTGGACCGTCTCGGCAGGGCGCTGAAACATCCCCTCCTCCCCGCCCCGCACTCGGTGACTGTAGACCCGACCTATGTGACGATAGACAAGCTCGAGATCAGTCCGGGAGTCAGGCACATTCTCGACAAGGCGGTCCGGCAAGAGACGGGGAACGAGGTATTGTGGCTTCAGGCGTCTTGTCCTGCTACTGTATGTATTCTTATATATGTAGCTATGTATATATATATATATATATATATATATATATATATATATATATATATATATATATATATATATGTATGTATATATGTATAGCTATCTATCTATCAATCTATCATTCTATCTATCTATTTATCATTCTATCTGTTTATCTATCTATCATTCTGTCTATCATTCCATCTATCTATCATTCTATCTATCTATATATTTATCTATTATTCTATCTATGTATATATTTATCTATTCTACCTATCTATCTATCCATTGTTTTATCTCTCTCTCTCTATATATATATACACATATATTTCTGTGTATGTATATGTGTCTATCTATCTGTCTCTCTACCTGTCTATATCTCTATCTGTCTCTACCTGTCTATATATCTGTTTGCCTGTCTAAATGTCCATATGACATTATTAGATTTACATGGCCAATACTTCAGAATCTACATGTTCACTTTTAATTTCACATACCTTATACTCATTTAATTCACACACACATGCTAACTATCCCGCTCTTTTTATCTCCGCCCACCATTCCCCACTCCTCTCCATACCCCTATTCCTTCCCCGACCTCAACCCTCTTCCCTTCTCCTTCCCCCACCTTAACCCCCTTCCCCACTCCTTTCCTCACCTCAACCCCCTCCCCCGGTCTCATCCTCACCCCATCCCACCTCCCCCTCCCCCGCTCTCATCCTCACCCCATCCCACCTCCCCCTCCCCCGCTCTCATCCTCACCCCATCCCACCTCCCCCTCCCCCGGCCTCATCTTCACCCCCTCCTCTCCTCCATCCCTTTTACACTTCCCCATCACCAACCCTCTCCCTCACCCTTCTCCCTACCCCCTTATCGCCGTCCCTCCCCCTCCCCCTCCCCTCCTCCCCCAACAGACCGTAAAAGGGTTGTACGTGGAGTCCTTGGGTTACCCGCGGGGCATCAATATCCCGAGTGCCATGCGGGTACGTCACCGCACCCTCCAGTACCTATGGGCGCCCATCAACGAGACAGACCTCGCCATCGTTGTCGTTCTTCCTGTCAATGAAAATGGGCAGGTGGGTCGCAGGGAAGGGGTGTTTGTGGGTGGGGATGGGGGTGTTTGTGGGTGGGGTTGGCAGGTGTTTGTGGGTTAGGGTGAGTGGGTGAGGGTGTTTGTGGGTTGGGGGTTGGCGGGATGGGGGTGTTTGTGGGTTAGGGTGGTGGGCGAGGGTGTTTGTGGGTCGGGGTTGGCGGGATGGGGGTGTTTCTGGGTTAGGGTGGTGGGTGAGAGTGTTTGTGGGTCGGGGTTGGCGGGATGGGGGTGTTTGTGGGTTAGGGTGGTGGGTGAGAGTGTTTGTGGGTTGGGGTTGGCGGGATGGGGGTGTTTGTGGGTTAGGGTGTTTGTGGGTGGGGGGTTGGCGGGATGGGGTGTTTGTGGATTAGGGGGAGGGTTTTTTAGCTAGTGGTGTGTGTGTGGGTGAGTCGCAAAGAGGGGTTTTTACTAGGTGTTGTGTGGGAGGGGGTGTTTGTGTGTGTGTTGGAGAGAGGGGATTTCAGTGAGTGTTGTGTAGATGCGTGTGTGTATGTGGGCGGGATTTGTGTGTGTGTGTGTGCGCGGGATTTGTGTGTGTGTGCGCGGGATTTGTGTGTGTGTGTATGTGGGCGGAATTTGTGTGTGTGTGTGTGGGCGGGATTTGTGTGTGTATGTATGTGGGCGGGATTTGTGTGTGTATGTGGCGGGATTTGTGTGTGCTTGTATGTGGCGGGATGTGTGTGTGTGTGTATGTGGGCGGGATTTGTGTGTGCGTGCATGTACGTGGTTCCTACCTTTTTTTCTTCCTCCTTCAGGTAACGTCCACCGAATACAGCTGCAAGTCGCCAAAGGCCTGTGAGACCAGCCACTTCGAATACAACGAACCCAGAAACAACGTCTCGAGAACATTCTGCAAGTTCGTTGGGATAGTAAGTTGTTTCGGTTTGTTTTGTTGTCATTTTCTCTCTATATTTTTTTCTGTCTGTCTGTCTCTGTCTCTGTCTCTGTCTCTGTCTCTGTCTCTGTCTCTGTCTCTGTCTCTGTCTCTGTCTCTGTCTCTGTCTCTGTCTCTCTCTCTCTCTCTCTCTCTCTCTCTCTCTCTCTCTCTCTCTCTCTCTCTCTCTCTCTCTCTCTCTTACACACACCCTCTATTTATTTATCTCTGCACCTCTCCACTTCTTTCTTGTCAAATCACCCCCACTACCTATCACTCACATCAACCATCACATATCTTTATCTATAAATCACCATGCCTGTCCTGTGCCCTGTCTCTAAATTAAATGACCTCCCATCTATCATTATCCATCATTCTGCCTTAATCCATCAACCATCCTATCTATCATTATCTATCGACTTATCTTTATCTATCATTATCTGTCAACCTATTCGTATCAATCAACCATCACATCTGTCATCATCTATCAACCGATCATAATCCATCAATCATCACATCTATCATTATCAACCACCATCCTTATCTTTATCCATCAACCAATCTATCTTTATCTATAAGGCAACATCCCTATCTTTATCAATCAACTAATCTATCATTATCTATCTGCCACCATATCTATCTTTATCAATCAACCAATATGTCTTTATCTATAAGCCAACATCCCTATCTTTATCAATCAACCAATCTATCATTATCTATCTGCCACTATATCTATCTTTATCTATCTGCCACCATATCTATCTTTATCAATCACCCAATATATCATTATCTATCAGCCACCATATTTATCTTTATCAATCAACCAATCTATCAGCCACCATATCTATCTTTATGAATCAACCAATCCATCATTATCTATCAGCCACCATATCTATCCAGTGCCCCCCCTCCCTCCACAGAGTGTTGTTAAGGGCGAAGGTCTCGTAAAATTCGCTCCAGACTGTTTCATTGACGTTTTATCTTACGTCCGTGGAGAGATTGACCCGGCGAAGGTCTATGCAATTTTCAACGGCACTCTGCCCCATGATGAAGTGTTGAGGGTAAGTGTTCCTGTTTTCCCCTTATATTGGCTTGATATTTTTGTTTCTTTTTGTTTTTTTCTGTTTGTTTTATAGTTGATAATATTTTTTTTTCTTTCATTTTTTTTTTTAGTTTGATTGGCTTTTCTCAATGTTTTCTTTCTTATTTTTGTTGTTTGATTTTTTTTCCTTTCTTAAACATTTTTTCTCTTTCTCCTTTCTCTAAATATAATTTTTCTCTGTGTATTCCACTGTCTTTTGGTTCCTTTCCTGCTCCATCAATCTTTCATTCCCTCCGTCCATCATTTCGTCTCATTTCCTTTCCTCCTTCGGCGACGGCAGGAGGACCTGAGGCCAAGTGTGAAATTCCTCGAGGAGGCCGAAGAGGCCTGGAAGAGCAACCTGAACCTCAGCAACTACATCGGCACTCGTTTTATGGGCACGGAGGACGGGAGTTTTATCAGCTTTCCTGGGATTCAGCTCAACCAAATCTTCGACCATAGGGATCTACCATGGTAAGGTTCCTATAGGCTGGACGTAGAGAAATCTTCCGACGACCATAGGATAGAGAGAGACAAAGGAATCTTTCAGCGATGGTCTTGCAAGCTGAACATAAGGATAGAGAGAGATCACGGAGACAAATAGTCAGCTTAATAATAGTTGAACGTCTCTTAACCCGACTGCTCTGACCGGTCTTCCCTCTCGCCAGGTACCAAACAGCTCTCTCGAACACCGAGCCCTCTTCGATCTCCATGACGACCCCTTACTACAGTGAGTTGGGCCTGGGGCTGGTGTGCACGGTGTCTAAGGCCCTGCACGACAATCGGGGGAATCCTCAGGCGGTGGTGGCAGGGGACTTCACCCTGCAGTACATCATGACCCACTTCCTCAACCAGGTCCCTTACTGCAAGCGACACACGTGAGAAATGATGATCATCGGCCGGTTTGTTAAAATTGTGTGAGGCCCGACCCAGTGAATATTCATAATACGGACCTGCATATACGCATAAATGCACATCATTCAGTCTATGCATATCTACCGGACAGATAAATATATATGAATGTAAAACTATCAGACAGACAGATATGCATTTATACATGTGTAAATACTTGCCCGAATATGTGCATATTCATTGGGTCGGACCTGGCAGTTTTAACAAACTGGTCGAATATGTCTATTTCCTGCATATTTCTCATTTCCCTTGCTGTTTATTTCCAGGGCGAGGGATAGGGTACTGTTTCCCAGAAAACAGTTTCTATTTTGTTACACGTCTCTGTACACAGTTGCTCTTCATTTTCCCACAGAAGAACACGTATCTGTACAACCCCCACAGTGGCATAACTACGCCCCCTGACAAGACTCGAGCC
>NC_091560.1:37841842-37846842 GCF_042767895.1 Penaeus vannamei
ACAGATAAAGGGGTACCATAGGGTAGACAGATAAAGGGGTACCATAGGGAAGACAGATAAAAGGGTACCATAGGGAAAACAGATACAGGGGTACCATAGGGAAAACAGATAAAGGGGTACCATAGGGAAGACAGATAAAGGGGTACCATAGGGAAAACAGATAAAGGGGTACCATAGGGAAAACAGATAAAGGGGTACCATAGGGAAGACAGATAAAGGGGAACCATAGGGAAAACAGATAAAGGGGTACCATAGGGAAGACAGATAAAGGGGTACCATAGGGAAGACAGATAAAGGGGTACCATAGGGAAGACAGATAAAGGGGTACCATAGGGAAGACAGATAAAGGGGTACCATAGGGAAAACAGGTAAAGGGGTACCATAGGGAAGACAGATAAAGGGGTACCATAGGGAAGACAGATAAAGGGGTACCATAGGGAAAACAGATAAAGGGGAACCACAAGCAAGACAGATAAAAGGGTACCATAGGGAAGACAGATAAAGGGGTACCATAGGGAAGACAGATAAAGGGGAACCAGAGAGAAGACAGATAAAGGGGTACCATAGGAAAGACAGATAAAGGGGTACCATAAGGAAGACAGATAAAAGGGTACCATAGGGAAGACAAATAAAGGGGTACCATAAGGAAGACAGATAAAAGGGTACCATAGGGAAGACAGATAAAAGGGTACCATAGGGAAGACAGATAAAAGGGTACCATAGGGAAGACAGATAAAAGGGTACCATAGGGAAGACAGATAAAAGGGTACCATAGGGAAGACAGATAAAGGGGAACCACAAGGAAGACAGATAAAAGGGTACCATAGGGAAGACAGATAAAAGGGTACCATAGGGAAGACAGATAAAGGGGAACCACAAGGAAGACAGATAAAAGGGTACCATAAGGAAGACAGATAAAGGGGTACCATAGGGAAAACAGATAAAGGGGTACCATAGGGAAGACAGATAAAGGGGAACCACAAGGAAGACAGATAAAAGGGTACCATAAGGAAGACAGATTAAGGGGTACCATAAGGAAGACAGATAAAGGCGTACCATAGGGAAGACAGATAAAGGGGTACCATAAGGAAGGCAGATTAAGGGGTACCATAAAGAAGACAGATTAAGGGGTACCATAGGGAAGACAGATAAAGGTGTAATATAGGGAAGGCCAATAAAGGGGTACCATTGAAAGAGACACTCGACTAGGAGTACCATTATTATACACCTATATATATATATATATATATATATATATATATATATATATATATATATATATATATATATATATATATATATATGGTATCATCTCTCTAACGTTCAATCTCTCCCGAAACATCTCCAGATATCCTCTCCCTGCGTGTAAACCCCGCTATCTGATAACTGCTCGAGCAACTGATGACAGCTCAAGCATCCCGGCCTGCGTGGACTTCGACTGTTCGGTCAGGAATAAGACGTAAGAACTGATACCTGTTATCTCTTGTTAAAAAAAAATAAATAAATGAAAAATAAAAAAAATAAAAAACGCTTAATGAATTATGGTTTTGTGCTGATATTTCGTTCGCATGTGTGCTTGCTAGTGGTGGTTTTCTAACATGGTCACAGAGATAATTTGGTGCACCCAGGACTAACAACAGGGAGGAAAAATACGTTAAGTTAGGATTCACAAGTCAAGAACCTCATTTTCAATTATATGACACATAGCTAATCATACGCCTTCTCCGTGTTTCATTTCAGAGATTGCAGTAACGTTATCTGGTGTCTTTGGTCGGAAGAAAAGTGCCAAAATGTGGATTCATGATAGGATGTTTTGGTTAAAACTTTAGATACCTAGACTTAACGACATAATTATACACACTCTGGTCACATTACCAAATGAAAGTCTGTAAAAGCTAATTAATCTCATTTGAATATGAACATTGGCAACAGATATGTGCTTAGAATAAAGGTCTGAATATATTCTGAAATGTTTTTAGATTTCTTCTAATTAAGAATTTTTTGCGTCCGATTTTACGATCTGTATACCAAAAGAAGCTATAGATGCCAGGTGTCGCTAGCCGGGTATTCAAACTTTTTTCACGCAAAAAAGTCATAATCAAATAAATCCTAACTGAAAAAGTGTACGTTTTATGTAATGTTATAATAGAAAAAAACAGATAAATGTTTTTACGATGAAAAGATAATTATATTCACTACCACTTTGTTATATGCTGTGGTCACATATACAAACTTAAGCAGTCTTTTGTAGATACAGAAGTCCAATGCCCCAGCTCTTTCTCTCTTACTAACGACATTTCAGCGAATGATCTGAACTCAGGACACCTGTGTATACAAAGACGTCTCAGGCCCGTTTCTCTGTGTTAACGGAGATGGACATCTCGGCAAGTGACAAAATACTGAAAACGAACAAACAAAGGAAAAGGCAAAAAGACAGTTAAGTAATGAGTCTGCAGAACTTGTATCCCCCATCCATCTATGTGCATATTTCAAGAGGGACACAAAGCTAGCGACACATGGGGACAAATACCGTTGGGTGTCCTAAGTGCTGAAGATGGCCCCATTTAACAAGACTAAAGGAGCCCTAGAATTAAAACTAGGAAGAAATAATATCTATGTACGGTGCAAGAATGAAGAAATTCTTACCCGTATAACTACGACCTACGGCAGGAGAAATCCTCGAAATAAGCAGAGCTTTTGGCAGAGGACACTGTACTAACCTCGTTGTGTTCGATGTCCCGAGGGAAAGTGACACCAATGAGATCACAGAATACAATGAAAAGATTCTACACCCTAAGCGCATTAAATTTAATGACAGGATGAAACAGCGACTCATCATTACACATGAAGGGGAGAAAAAACCCAAAACCTTCAAAATTGTGGAGGGCATGGCAACTTTCAGGTATGCTGTCTTCAAATCACTCACCCCATTTTGCGCCAACTGTTCCAGATGGGGGCATGGCGCACGTGCTTGTTCCCGCGAACAGCCGCGTTGCGAGTATTGCGCGGCTGCTCACATGAGCAGGGAGTGCGCCGAAAAAATCGCACTGGGTAATCAACTTCCAAGGAAATGTGTCAATTGTAGACCTGAACATAATGCAAACTCTCCATTATGTGCATATTATCCAAACAACAGAAAAAATAAATTACTAAAGAAGCAACAGACTGCACTGCCTTCTCATTTCCTCGCCTTAACGATGAGACAGAATTCCCCCAGCTTGGGAGGATAAATGTGGCGAGGTATGCTGAAAGAACAGTCGGTCTCTCCAGCCTTACCATCGGCATCAGCTCCTGCTCCAGCGCCAGCCTCAAGGTTTTCTTCAGTCCTTTCAGTGCCAGTATCTGCTCCTTCGGCTACTTCGGCATCAACTTCAGAACCTGCTTCGAGATCGACATCGCTATCGACATCTGCAACACATGTTTCAGCACATACAGCAGTTCCAGTTTCTACACCTGCTTCAGTGCCAGCGCCGACCCCCCACACCACAGGAGAGACAGGACCTACTGCAAATGTTGATGCAGATAGAACAAATGATGCTCATAATGCAGCAACAATTTGCAAAGCAACTACAGGTCCAGGAAAAAAATGTTTTCAGTGATCTTTGGACGACGGTTCACCCTTCTACAACCTGTAGCAGAATTTGAAAATCATCAGATGACAACTGATGGCCCACAGTGACTTTGAGTGTACCAGAGTATAACATTAAGATTTATGGAAACTGTTAATTTTTGTGAAATCATGTTTTTTTCAGTTATTAGATAGTTAACCAATAAGACAAGCACTAAGGTGCAGCCCTTTGGGCATGTATATTTAAGGTTTGATTTTGGCCCTTACGTCAATAAAAGTTCAGCCCGATTGGGTAGATGCTTGGACTTCTTTCCCTGGCTTTTTACAGGGCATGTAAACTGCTCTGTAAATATATATATTTTTTCAAATCAAATCAATCTTACTAAATCATCTTTTCTATCCCCACCTTATCCCCAACCCCCCTCCGGCAACAGGTCTTTTCTTTAATTTCTTGCTTGCTTGAGTTTGGCTGATGACGTCATAGTTCGTCATAAACGCTGATTGGCTGCTGAATGCACTGCCAGGCATAAGGCGAACTAGGGATAAACTATCTAACACCTCATTCCACACAGTACGCCTAAGTGTCAACAGTACCATAACGGCATAAATGATTGCTCAAGGCTTGTTCGGAAACTCTTTCTTCTCCCTCCCTCTCTCTTTCTCTCATTTTGGTTCTCTTTCACATTCTCTCTCTTGTCACCTCTTTCTGTCTCTCTTTCTCACCCTCCCTCTCAATTTCTTTCCCTACCCCCTCACATCTCCCCCTCTCTCTATTACCTCTTTCTCTTTCTCTCCTTCCCTTCTCCCCCTTTCTCTCTCTCTCTCTACCACTTTCCATCTCCTTACATCTCCCCCGCCCTCTCTATGATCTCTTTCTCTTTCTTCCTTCACCTCCCCTCTCTTTCTCTTTCACTTTCCCTCCCCCTCATCTCTCTCATAGAGTACATAAATCGGTCAGCACTTATTTTTTGAGCTGCTATTGCGGTGTTTTTGCAAAATTATATCAGCTTTTATTCTCACTATGGAAAAGAGGTCTTTCCCTGGTAATGCCATTTACACGCATCCTCCGATTTCAGTAAAAAAAAAACTCATTGGCTTTATTTAACTTGATTCACTTTAGAAGATTTCCATTGAAATTCATAATATTCATTGGTATTAAAGCCACATTACATGTTAAATCTTTATATACACAATGCTATTGACAATATACAGAATTGAAGATATGAATTAAAGCACTGTGTTCGAAAAGAAAAGTTTTCGGATATTTCCAATGGCTATATCAAAGAGGAAAAAAAATCTCCATGTCAGTGGTTTATTCCCTTGATCTCTGGATACAGAATGATCTAGAAATATATATAACGTATTTCTGTTGTAAAATATGAGCACGGCTAAACTTCTCTGGTGGGGAAATAAGCACAAAAGACATGATGTG
>NC_091560.1:37854342-37856842 GCF_042767895.1 Penaeus vannamei
GACAGACAGACACACAGATATGGGTTGCATAGTTGCCAGAAACTGCAATAACGAAAAAGTCAAATGAAAATAGCAGCTGTGACAAAATTGAAATGAGCATAATGGGTTATAAGAAGTATAACGGTTCGTTTTCAATTAAGAACGTCTTCAGGTGCGAGAGAAAACGGGTTCGTCTCCTCTTTTTTATGGGGCTAACTATAATAAATGAATCGAATTAAATTTCTTCTGTTTGGTCTTCCAATTCAGGTGCATATATATTAGTCTGGTATTTCCTCATTCTGTTTCTGCCTCAGTTTCTATCTGTCTATCTGTCTGTCTGTCCGTCTCTCTGTTTCTGTCTCTGTCTGTCTGTCTGTCTCTTTTTCCCTCCTTTCCCTCTCTCTTCCTATCAATTTATCAAGATTTCTCATCTTTGCCGATCTTCTTACATACATCAAACATACACACACACACACCATCACTCTCTCTCTATCACACACACATAAACATATTATTCATTTATTTATCCATCTGTTTACTCATCACAGATAGAGACATGAAAAGAGGGAGGGACAGAGAGAGAGAGAGAGTGTGAGAGAGTGAGAGTGTGTGTGTGTGTGTGAGAAAGAGAGAGAGAGAGAGAGAGAGAGAGAGAGAGAGAGAGAGAGAGAGAGAGAGAGAGAGAGAGAGAGAGAGAGAGAGAGAGAGAGAGAGAGATAGATAGATAGATAGATAGATAGATAGATAGATAGATAGATAGATAGATAGATAGATAGATAGATAGATAGATAGATAGATAGAGATAGAGATAGATAGAGATAGATAGAGATAGATAGAGATAGAGATAGATAGATAGATAGATAGATAGAGAGAGAGAGAGAGAGAGAGAGAGAGAGAGAGAGAGAGAGAGAGAGAGAGAGAGAGAGAGAGAGAGAGAGGGAGAGAGAGAGAGAAAGAGAAAGAACGAAAGAAAGAAAGAAAGAGAGAGAGAGAGAGAGAAAGATGAATGAAGAGAGAGATCCATCACCCTCTATCCACACCCTGCACTCCCCCCCTCCCCCTTCCCATCCCCACCTCATCCACCCCAACGACCTGACCTGAACCCCCGCAAACTCAAAGATACCTGCCCGCTCATCACAGGATTCGAGAGCCGTAATGTAATGAGATAAAGCTCTGTGGCGAATTAGCAAGACGAAAAGGTAAATATTGGATATAAATGCTATGTATAAAGTATATGTAAGATATATGTGCAGATACATATACGGAGAGAAGAATTGTGTGTGTATGTGTGTGTGTGTGTGTGTGTGTGTGTGTGTGTGTGTGTGTGTGTGTGTGTGTGTGTGTGTGTGTGTGTGTGTGTGTGTGTGTGTGTGTGTGTGTGTGTGTGTGTGTGTGTGTGTGTGTGTGTGTGTGTGTGTTTCTCCCGTGCCGGAAGCGAGTCCCTGAGCGTGCACCTGACACGTGTTTAGTGCCACGTGTGTGCCAAGTGCCGAGGGCCAGGGTCAGCGAGGCGACTAAGCTTCTGTGGGAGGGACAAGGCGCGTGTTTCTTCGGGGAGTTGTTTTCTGGGGTTTGACGGTCACTGTCACGGTTATTGTTGTTGTAAACAATATTCTGTTCTGTTGTCGTTGTTGTTCTGGTATCATTGTTGTCGTTATTGTTATTATCATTCTCGTTATTTTCGTTACTACTATTCTTCTTCTCGTTATTGTCGTTATTACTAGTATTATTCTCGTTATTGCTATTGTCGTTCTCGTTATTGTCGTTATTACTATTATTAATCTCGTTATTGTCGTTATTTCTATTATCATTCTCGTTATTTCTTTTATTATAATCGTTACTGTTGTTATTACTATGATTCTTATCATTATTGTCATAATTACTATTATCATTAGTGCCATTGTTATTATTATCGTCATTGTAAATTCATAGATATCATCATTATCATTTTTAGTACTGTTATTTTTTCATTTTCATCATAGTTATCACATTTCTTCTCATTAGCAATATTATGATTCTCACTTTCATTCTCATCCTTATTATTACAATTCTTATTTTTCATCTTGTTCTTGTTTTTCTTATTGTCATTATCTGTATTACTGTTTTTATATCATCATCATTATCATTATCATCAGTATCATTATAACTATTATTATCATTATTGTTATCGTTATCTTTATTTTTATTATTATCATTACTTTAGTTATTCTTATTATGATGATGGTGATGGTAATGGTTATTACTGCTATTATTACTATCTTCATTGTTATTATTATCATCATTATAATTAATATCATTATCGTTATTATTATCATTATCATTATTATCATTATAATCAATTACAACATCAATATTATTATCATTATCATTACTACTATCTTGATCATTATCATGATCAATATCAACTTCACTGTTATTTTCATTAGTATCATGTTTCACTGGTATCACTTACATTTTTCAGCTATTATAATCAATATTATCGTTATTATTAAATTTATTATTTTCACAAGTACTTGACCTG
>NC_091560.1:37876842-37879342 GCF_042767895.1 Penaeus vannamei
ATATATATATATATATATATATATATATAGTCACACACACACACCATATATATCCATTATATGTCTATTCCACTGCGATTTCATAAAAAATCTCTCCTTTCAGAATCAAGATGTTGAAACACGTCGGGCATCACAGGACGTCCTCCGCGACGATAAAGTCCCCTTGCTCGCTCCCCCCCGAGGAGAGGTCCCCCTTCAAGTCCCCCTCTTTCGCAAGCGCTCACGAAGACAGCTTCACGTGCAACAGGACGAGGTGTGGAGCCGAAAGTACGCCCTCGGGATCGCCTCCTTGTTCCAGGATGCTTTATTCCAAGGATAACCTGTCGAGCGGAACTCCCTCGAGAGAGAGTTCGCCCTCGAGCTCCCCGTCGTTTTCTCGACTTCGGGTTTTGGATGATGCGTCGAGGTCTTCCTCTCTCTTAGGGACGCAGGCTATTGGCAATCACTCGTCCTCGAAATCAGTTTCTTGTACTAGGATTCAATTTTCCGTGAATTCGTCACCCTCGAGGACCAATTCTAGGATCCAGCTACCGCCTGAAGACTCGCCCTCAAAGGACTCATCCTGCTCAAGGGCCAAACATCCCAGTAATCCTTCGGCCGCGAGTTCTCCCTCCCAGTCACCCGTACCAAGCCTTGTTCATCCTTTGAGGGACAGTCCAAAGGATCTCGATGATGAAGTAAAACACCAGAGGGACTCTTCTCCCTCCGAGAGTAAGGGACACGAGGATTCGTCAAGTCTGAGAACACAGTCTCCCGTAGAAAACTCACCCTTGCAGGTCCCGTCCAGAGAAACCACGACCTCTACCTTGAGACCCCAACCTTCCAGCACCCCACCCTCAGCCCCCAAGAGTCCAGCCGCGGAGAAAACGCCCTTGAGAGCAGGGACGCACTCGTGCTGCATTTCCTCGGTGTGCTTCAGATGGCGTCGAAGTCCCCAGGAGGTGGACGCCCCATCACCGGAGCCCGCGAGAAAGCCCGTCGCCCCTGGCACAGCTGAGACCGATTCGACGTCGGCGGCCACCTCGAGCTCAGAAGACCCTCAGTGTGCCGAGACTTTTGCTCTGTACGACGAGGCGGTTGAGAGGCCGATGACCCTCCCGCGGCGAGCTCACAGGAACTCCGTCGGGAAGGCGTCGAAAGCGCGGCTGCTGAACAAGTCTTATTGCAATCTCCACACACCTTGCAAGCTGTCTGCGTCGCGGGAACAGACAATGGTAAGTTATTTTGTATATATTGTCTTTTTTGGTCACAATGTGTTTTCACCGTATTCGTTTTCATTTTTGTTCCAAAGGGATGGGTTTTTACTTTGATTGACCAACCGATCCTTCCGCACCTTCAGAGTCCCGTGAAGGTGTACATGCGGAACATGAAGCCCGACATCAAGTACACGACCATGAATCTGTCGTCCTCGACGACTTGCCGCGAGCTGGTGGTCATGCTCCTGGCCAAGTTCCGTCTGCGACACCGCGACCCCAACCTGTTCTACGTCAGGATGGAGGTCGTGGTTCGAAGTCCCGGCGGAGACGCTCCCGCTCGACGACTCCTGGTGCTGGACGACCACGCGTGTCCGGCGGAGCTGCAGCAGTGCCGTCCGCGCGGGGAGGCTCGCTTCAGCGTGGGCGTGCGGCGCGGCGGGCTGCTGCGCGTGCACGACTCCATCCTCATGCCCGGGGTGAGTGCCGCCTCTGGCTTGCAGGAGGAATTCAGTCCTTTGAGAATCGGAATATTGTTTCTTAGTCCAGTGGCACAAGAAGGTTTATTTATGTCTCTCCTTCCCGTTTCCAGTCGCAGTACAAGTCACTGCTGGTGTCGTACCGCACGACGGCGGAGGAGCTGGTGCAGCTGCTCCTCAACTGCTACAGCAGCAAGGAGAACCCCAAGAACTACGCGGTGCACGAGGTCAACAAGAACCCGTACAGCGACCGGCTGCTCGATCCCGACGAGTTCCCGCTGCTGGCGCAGAGCGAGTGGCCGCGGGCCTCCCGCCACAACTACGCCTTCGTCCTGCGCAGAAACATGTCACGCAACGTCTTCCTCAGAGCGAAGGTAAGGATAACTCATTTAGATTCAGCACACCGTTTATTCTCATGTCAGTGCCGGGAACTGTTCGATTTCTCTGCGTTCTGTATCTGATGTGGTGTTGTCATCTTCCTTGCAGACGACGTGGAGACACAGCCTAGCCCAGTCAAGCACAGACACAGAGTCCGACCCCGAGGACCACGGCGCCATTAGCGTCATGAACTCTTTCCAAAATATGCTCAAGAGAACCGCTATTTCCGACCCCTTAAGCGTGTTGACGGGGCCATCGGGAGACCTATATTCTCCTTCTTCGTCCTTCATGCTGTCCAGAAGTCCCTCCGACTCGGGATTCTCCTCGCCGTCGTCGTCTAGATCGTCCACGTCGTCAGACACGCCTACGCCTCCTTCGTCTCCGCCACGCCCCTGTACGCCTTGCCCGTCGCACGTCCTCACCCTCTCCCTAGAACCCAGCTTGACGTTC
>NC_091560.1:37901842-37908781 GCF_042767895.1 Penaeus vannamei
ACCTACAAAAATCCCATTAACAAGATGTTCTACGAGCCCGTTCATACTTAACCTGGAACCTGGTGCGCGACCCGTATTAATTACAGGTCGGCACTCGGGGGGACCTGAAGTCACCTGCAATTAGGAGGAACCCCAATTAGCAGTGTTTATAACAGTCCCGCTTCGCTTCACAGGTGAATGTTTTAGAGGCGGCGGTCACTGCCTGTCCTCTCTGGTAGTGGCCACTGGGGTTTTAATGGGGAATACCGTATTTAAGGGCAATGGCGGAGATCGGAGGAAAGGGCAATTTTGAGGTGGTGGGGATCGTGTAAGGCAGGAGACGATTCTCTGTACTTTGGGTTATTTTTTTTTGTTCTGTTTTGTGTCGAAAGACGTTTGGTGATTTGGGTTTTAATTTTGTCGTTCTGTTTTGTGCTGAAAGGCGTGTTATTATTTGAATTTTTTGTTCTGTTATATTTGAAAATAAATGTCTTGGCGTTTCCACTTAAAATATAGTTATGTAATGATTTTGAAACAATACCGGCTTTAATTTTGTTGTTCCGGTTTATGTTGAAAGACGTTTTATCATCTGAATCTTTTTTTGTTCTTTCTTGGCGTTTTTATTGAAGACATACTTCTGCAATGATTTTAAAACAATACCGGTTTTAATTTTGTTCTTCTGTTTGGATCTTTTTTGGTTCTGTTTTGTTTGAAAAAAAGACTTTCTTGGCGATTTCATTGAAGATATACTCATGTAATGATTTTAAAACAATACCGTACTTTAGGGTATTACAGTAGATCGAGGAAGGGTATTTTGAGTTATTAGAGAACTAGTGTCCGGCAGTAGAATATATTTCTTAAGACTTTTTTAGCGTTTATAGCGAGCGAATGCAATGAGGGAATACCACTTTCAGTGAACTGGTGTATATCGTTTGAAAACACATTCTTGATTCCTTTCTGCAGACATCCTTTTACAATGGGTTTAAGGAAATCAGTTGGGATGGTGTGCAGCAAAATATTATTCATTTCTTTATAGATATCAAGTGTTTCTTTTTCTTTGTATTCCTGCAGAAGTTGTTTTTTAGACGATGGATAAAAGAAATACTCGAACCCTACGTGAATTATTGTAGGAGGACGAAAAGGAATTTGTGAAGACAGAAAAAACACTTTTTTTTTGTTTTAAAAGACTCTCTTGGGCTTCCTGTTCTAGATGCACTCATATAATTGATTCAAAAGAATATCGTACTTATGGATATTGCACTGAGGTCAAGCAAAGATGTTTCAAGTTTAGTAAAAGGAATATTATGCATGTCAGAGAATAAGTACAATTTTCTCGATTGAAAGGACTCAAATAGTATTTATTAGTATAGATATATTTGTATTTTTTTCTGGAGGAATAAACTTTTGCCGTATAATGTGTCCCGATTACTATAAACCTGATAGAAGTTTATATCAAAAGATCATGTAAATAATGGTAGTTAAATAGGTCACCATGGTAGGTATCGGTTTCAATACTCCTTGTAGATTTCAATCATGGTCCTTATCATAAAAAAAATATAGATAGCAAAAACCTGTATCTCAACAAATCGAAAGGAAAGATATGTGATACTTGGGCACTATCAGTGAATTAATATTTGCGGTGGAAGCTGAAACCGTCGATTTAGAAAGGTTTTGTTTCTCATGTCATATTCGCCATTATTTTTTTTTATTCTCGAGAAACGTTGGCCTTTGTATTTGTTTTGGGAAAAATGACTATCATAAATATTTTTAGAATTTTCAGTTTTGTTTCATGTAAGTTACTCTAGATCCCCTTTAGTGTATATAGCTTTTTAAATAACATTTCTCCAGGGATTTTTTTTTTATCCCTACTCACTCTCCATGAAATTTTAACCCAGCAGATGAAATTCCATCATTCACAAAACTGAAGGAAACAGGATAATGAAAGTGATACAGAAATCATCCACTCATAAAACATGAGGTTATTTTATGTTTGTATTTTCAGTAGAGTTTCCCTCCTTAATTTCTTTACGAGAAACATGAGTGATAGTGGTTAAGCTCAGAAGAAATTTTAATCCAGTAGATCTAACAAGGCAGAGGAAGAGAGAGAGAGAGAGAGAGAGAGAGAGAGAGAGAGAGAGAGAGAGAGAGAGAGAGAGAGAGAGAGAGAGAGAGAGAGAGAGAGAGAGAGAGAGAGAGAGAGAGAGAGAGAGAAATAAAGATATAAAGAAAGAGAAGGAGAAAAAGAGAGAAAAAAGAAAGAAAAGAAGAGAGAGCATGACCAACTGCATTAGCGACAGATCACCCTATAATTAATTACACTAATACATTAAGGCAAACAAACCCAACCCACCAACCCCCCGGACCCTCAAACAAAAACAAAAAACAGGCAAACAGACAGACAGACAGCCAAACAGACAGACAGACAGAAACAGAATAACCCCCACTGACCGAAATTCCGATAACCCAGCGGTCTCTGCGTTTTCCTCCCGACCCCGCAACAACGGCCCTCCTCTTCTCTCCCAATAAATCAAAACTAACGAGGCCCTTGTTTTGCCAATTAAGTCAAGCCAAACACTTTGCAAGGAAGTGGAGGAGATAGCAACAGCGCTTCGTTCTGAGGGCTTTCGTTGGGGGTAATTTGAATTTTTTTTTCTTGGCGGGCGGGGGGGAGGGGAGGGGGGGAGTTTGAATTATTTTTGTTTTGTTTTTGGCTTGTTTGCTTATTTTTGTTTTTGTATTTTGCTTGTTTTTATCTTTTCATTGATGTCTTTTGCTTGTTTTTTTCTTTTGGTTTAATTTTGCTTGTTTTCTCTGTTTTTGTTTTGTCTCTTTCTTGTTTTCTTTTTGTTTTATTTTTTGCTTATTTTCTTATTTTTGTTGTTTCTTTTGCTTGTTTTCTCCTTTTTTTATTTGTATTTTGCTTATTTTTTATATTATGGGTTCGGATATATATTTACCTTTTTGTTGTACTGCTTAAATGATAGATAGAGAGAATATTGTATAAGGATAATAATGAATTTATAATCCTCGTAGAATGAGTAAAATATACTGAAAGCAGACTGCAAATATGTCATGAGATCAGTGGTATCATATTGCAGTGGTAAAATATGGTTACTTAATGAATAATGATATATAGTTAGAGGAAGATACACCAATATCATGCATAATTAACACCATGTAGCAATGATAAACTAAAGCATACAGCCTGTAGTCTAAATGATCCTGTAATCCTAAAGTAGCCCCTATATTCGTGGATTAATAGGCTATGTTGTTGGTTTTAGATGTATTGATTAATTTTGCGTGATTTTTTATTTCGATAGTGATCATTGGCGTGCAATTTTCTCGGCTAAAAACTGGTTCTAAAATTCCTGCCAAATATAGCAGTGAGGTCCGAAGCCAAACTATATATTTTAACAAAAAAAAAGAATGTTAATAATAAAAGATAAACAAAAATAGAGAAAGAAAAGAGGAAAAGAAACAAAATCCGTCTATATATAGCGTTGTAAAAATTAGAAGCAACACAAATAGACGATAATAAATACACTCCACTTATCACAACAACCTTGTTTACATATACTTTTATTTTGCTTTGGTTCTTCATATTTTCTCTATTGCTTATTTTGCGTTATTTTCACTGTCATTTCTATTTAGGCATTTGCTTATTAGAATGAGAAAGAGGTAATGCTTTTTCCATTAATATTATTTATATGATATTACTAGCCACACATTGCAAAATCATTGATCACCTCCGACCTTGCAGGAACAGACTCTCGGGGCTTGTGTGTGGGTATCGTATTTCCTCTCTTCCTCCTTCTTTTATTCCCTTCTTTCGTACTTTTCCTTTCTCCTCTTCTTTCGTCTCCACTCCTCTCTATTTTCATCATTCTCTGATTCTTCCCTTTTCTTTTCTTCTTCTTTCTTCTTACTTCCTCCATCCGTCTCTTCTCCTTCCCTTTCTTTTCTTCTTTGGTTTTTCCCTTTCCTTTATCTCCTCCTTTCTCTTATTCCCCTTCCATTCCTTTCTTCTCCCTTTCTTTTCTTCTTTGGTTTTTTTCCCTTTCCTTTATCTCCTCCTTTCTCTTCCCCCCCTTCCTCCTTTCCTCTCTTCTCCCCTTCCCTTCTTTTCTTCTTTGCCTTTTCCCCTTCCCCTCTACCTCCCCCTTTCTCGTTTCCCCTTCCTCCATTCCTCTCTTCTCCCTTCCCCTTCTCTTTCTCTCTTGTTTTTCACCCTTCCCTCTCTCCTCACCTCCTTCCTCTTTCCTTCCCTTTAAATCCCATTCCTTCTTCTCCATTCCACATCTCCTTAACCTTCCTCCAACGCTCTTAATCTAAGTTCCCCTTTCTCCATCCCTCTTTCCCTCCTTCTCCCTCTCCCTAAGTCTCTGCTTCTCCCTCACTTTCCCTTTTTTCTGCCTCTTCAGGTGTTCCCTTCTCACCCTCCCCCATATTCTGCCCCCTTTCCCCCACCTTCCTCCAACTGCTCTATCTTCCTTCAGTCCCCATTCCTTCCCTCACCTTCTCCCCCTTCTATCTTCCCCATCCTCCTCCCTTTTCCTTCTGTTCCTCCCCAACCCTTCCATCTCCCCCATCCTTCCACCCCCTTCCCTTTTAATCCCTCCGGCTCCCCCCCTCACTCCCCCCTTCCCTCTCTATCCCCTTCCCCTCCACCCCTTCATCTCCCCCATACCACCTTCTCCCACTCTTCCCCACCCTCCCCAACCCTACCCCATCCCTCCACCTCACTCAACACTCTCAACCCACATCTTCCACAAACCCTCCCCATCCCTCCTCCTCCCCATTTTCCCCATATCCATTCCCCCATTCTCACCCTCCCTTCCCCAATCCCTCCCCCACCTTCCTCCTAACCCCACCCCCATTCTTCCCCATCCTTCCCCTCCCCATACCCTCTCCTCCCCCATTCTCCCCCATCCCTCCATCCTCCCCCACTCCCTGCCCCAATTCTTCCCCTCCTCCCCCATCCCTAACCCCACCTCCCATTCTCCCCCTCCCCCCCTCCATCCCTTCCCCTCCCTAATCCCTCCATCACCTTCCCCTCCTCCCCCTCCCTCCTTCTCCCCTACCCATCTCCCCATCTCCCCTCCCCCTCCTCCCCCCAACCAACATTCCTGAGGGCCCTGAGAGGATTCCCCCGCAGGAAACCCCGTCTCGGCTCCTGCGAAAACTGATCAACTTCAGGATGCTTGTGTCCTGTGGCAGAGAGGATTAGGGGGCGCCTGGCCATCCTACGTCCGAGATGAGGGAAGGGAGTAAGGATTTGGAGGCGAAGGAATGCCGTGGAATGTTGAATGAGGAAATGAGATGAGCGTCTAGGTGATATAGATATACCTAGGGGGTAGAATCTATTTATATGCTTTATCTATCTATCTACGAATCTATCTTTCTATCTACGAATCTATCTTTCTATCTACGAATCTATCTATCTATCTACCAAGCTGTCTATCTGTCTAGCTATCCATTTATTTATCTATCTACGTATATACGGATTATGTACTATGTACAGCCATCCATACAAAAATATTCCATGTACATCAGAGAACAACAAAAGAAAAAAATCTACTCTATATATCAAGTACACTTTCTTCTAGTCACCAAATAAGAGAAGATATAAAAAATCAAAGTATATATATATTTGCATACACACATACACACACACACACACACACACACACACACACACACACACACACACACACATATATATATATATATATATATATATATATATATATATATATATATATATATATATATATTGATTGATTGATTGATTGATTTATACTCTTTTTTAACCACTAAATAAAGGATCTAAAAATCTGACCATATATATCAAATACACTTTATTCTTTGACCACTAATTACTGAAAATATTCTTTTCTTCTAAATATAACCATATATATCAAGTACATTCTTTTCTGATCACACAAGATAATATATCTAACTATATACACCAAATACACTTTTTATCATACATAAAAAATAACTAACCCTATACATCAGATAATTTTTTTCTGATGGCACAAGATCAAAAAAATATCTAACCCTATATATCAAATACACTTTTTTCTGATCACACAAGATAGCAAGTATCCAACTCTATATATCAAATAAAGATCTATTTCTACCTTCGATTCTCCACACAGACTTTAGCGACAGTATCAGATTTCCCCAAAATATTCCACGGACTTCCATCCTTATATCGAAGCGAAGCCAAGCCGGTCGTAACCTGATCAGCTGTGGACTTCAACTCCCCCCCCCGGTGGAATTTCTGGCGTAGGGTGAAGGGGACGGGAAGGGGGGGGTGGGGGGGTGGGGGGTGGGAGGGTGTTAGGTCGAATCTGGAAGTCAATAGTTGGGTTAGAAGAGGTATGTTTTGATTTTTTTTTTTTTTTGGTTTTGTGGTGGATATTTATTGGGGGGTTATGATGGTGTGTGTGGGCGTGTGTGTGTGTGGGCGTGTGTGTGTGTGTGTGTGTGTGTGTGTGTGTGTGTGTGTGTGTGTGTGTGTGTGTGTGTGTGTGTGTGTGTGTGGTGTGTGTGTGTGTGTGTGTGTGTGTGTGTGTGTAATTTGTGTTGGGTGGTTTTGTGTGGTTATGAAGTTAGCTCATGTTAGTTTGGTATGGTGTTATGTGTCATGGTATGTAGTTTAGTTTACTCGTGAAGGCAGCTCATGTTAGATAATTTGGGGAAAAAAAAACATGCTGGATATTTTGAGAACATGTTAGCTAATTTGGCATAATTCTGCGTGTAACTTAAGCAAAATAATGTAGTATGATTCTGAAGGCAGCTCATATTAAATAATTTAGCCATAATGCTGTACGGAACTTATGCTGGATGGTTTACTGTAATTCTAAATGCAGGACATGTTGTATATTTTGACATAATTTTATACGTCGCTTATGTTGGCTAATGTGGTTTAATTCTACGTCAAATTCTCACAGG
>NC_091560.1:37939281-37956781 GCF_042767895.1 Penaeus vannamei
TTGTCGGGTGCCATTTATTTTTTATTATGATTTTATTATACCTGCATATTTCTTCTTTTGTCTGTCCTCTTCTCTATTTTTCTCATATCTCCTCTTCTCTCTCTTCTCTCTTGTCGGTTGCCATTTATTTTTTATTATTATTTTATTATACCTGCTGATTTTTTCTTTTGTCTGTCCTCTTCTCTACTTTTCTCATATCTCCTCTTCGCTCTCTCTTCTCTCTTGTCGGATGCCATTTATTTTTTATTATTATTCTATTATACCTGCTGATTTTTTCTTTTGTCTGTCCTCTTCTCTACTTTTCTCATATCTCCTCTTCTCTCTCTCTCTTCTCTCTTGTCGGGTGCCATTTATTTTTTATTATGATTTTATTATACCTGCTGATTTTTTCTTTTGTCTGTCCTCTTCTCTACTTTTCTCATATCTCCTCTTCTCTCTCTCTTCTCTCTTGTCGGGTGCCATTTATTTTTTTATTATTATTTTATTATACCTGCTGATTTTTTTCTTTTGTCTGTCCTCTTCTCTACTTTTCTCATATCTCCTCTTCTCTCTCTCTTCTCTCTTGTCGGATGCCATTTTTACTCAGACGTTGCACATTTCCTCTGACAGCGACAGTCATATCCTGACACTGGTGGAAAGACGTCCTATTCATCTCCTAATTCTGATTTTTTTATTCATTTCGGCTATTTGTCTTTTCTTTCTTCTCTTCTCTTTTCGTTTTTATTCATCCTTTCGTTTGTTTGTTTTCCATTTTTCTTTTTCTCTGCTTTGGTGTTTCTGTCTTTATCCTTTTACTTCTTCTTGTCCTCCGTTACCGTTCCTGTTCTTATATTCCTCCTTCCCTTCCTTCTTATCTTTTTCTCTTCCTCTTTCCCTCCTCTCCTTCCACCATTCCTTCCACCCTCCATCTCCCCCTTCCTCCTTTCCATCCTTTCCATTTCCTCTACCAATCCACCTCCCCTTCCCTCCCTCCTCCCCCCTCCTTTCCATTCCCTCCACCCTCCTCCCATCTTTCCATTCCCTCCATCGCCCTCCTTTCCATTCCCTCCACCCATCCGCCTCCCCTCCACTTCCCCTTTCCTCCCTCCTACCCCCTTCTTTCCATTCCCTCCACCCATCCACCTCTTCTTCCCTCCCTCCTCCCCCCTCCTTTCCATTCCCTCCACCGCCCTTCCTCCCCTTCCCTCCCTCCTCCCCCCTCCGTTCCATTCCCTCCCCCCTCTACCTCCCCTCTCCCCCCCTTTCTATTCCCTCCATCCATCAACCTCCCCTTCCCCCATCCTCTTCCCATCCCCTCCACCGCCCTCCTTTCCATACCCTCCACCTATCCACCTCCCCTTCGCTCCCTCTTCCTCCCTTCTTTCCATTCCCTCCACCCTCCGTCTCCCCTTCCCTCCCTCCTCCTCCCTCCGTTCCTTTCCCTCCACCCTCCACCTCCCCTTCCCTCCCTCCTCCCCCCTCCTTTCCATCCCTACCACCCTCCATCTCCCATCTCCCCTTCCGTCCACCCATCCAATTCGTCTTCCCTCCCTCCTCCCCCCTCCTTTCCATTCCCTCCACCGCCCTTCCTCCCCTTCCGTTTTCTACCGGGGTCGTGGCCGCCATCCCGTCGCCATCCGGCCGAGTTGTGAGCCATGCCAGTTGCTGGGGGATACGAGCTCAGAACATTCCAGACTGTCCTTGAATATTGCTCATCTTATCATTATTCAAATACCTGCTTATTTTTTTTCTCCTGAGGTAGGCTCATTAGGCCTAAAAGCTTTCGTTTAATGGGTCACTTCTTATAGGGTTTCCTACGCTGTTGACGGTCGGGCTAATTAAGTATATAAATTATGTTGCTGTTTTTTTTTCTTTTGTCTTTCTTAATTCTCTCGTAGGGAGGGAGATATTTATAGATTAGGAGGCTAGCAAAAAATGAAACTGATGGATTTGGATATATAAGTAGGCCTAGACAAAAGTATGGATATATATATATATATATATATATATATATATATATATATATATATATATATATATATATATATATATATATATATATATATATATATATATGTGTGTGTGTGTGTGTGTGTGTGTGTGTGTGTGTGTGTGTGTGTGTGTGTGTGTGTGTGTGTGTGTGATTTTCTTTTCATTTTCATATTTTCACACCACGTTAAAAGAAAAATAACGCCAAAAACTAAAATATTTCTCTAAACTCTCTTAATCTCGTAGGTCAATCACAGGTATTTTTAATATTCAGATCACATTCTTTATAAATGGATTCAGATGAAGATGAATAGGATAATGGAAACCAATATAAATAGTTTATTAATAATATATTTGCTTCAGTAGAGACATAAATATATGTAAAATCTTTAACACTTGTTGATTTTTTCTTGTATGTACACCATATTTACATAATTACAAAAGATTAAACAACATAGAGAAAACATGTAGTAGTAATACTCACTAGAACCAACATAAATAACATATGTAAGTATTAAAAAAACATGCATACAGTTGAAAGGTCAAACACAAAGCACAAACGATTACAAAATGGTCCGTTTCAAAAGTTTACAAATTACTAAAAACAAAGAAACAAACAAAAAATCCATCTCCTTTGCACCTTTGGATTATTATTTCGTCGTTATAAAAATCATTTTTTTTTCGTGGTGATACAAACTTGAATTATTTATTCTTTTGTATCAATTTTTCTTTTCATTTCGAGAAATACAAACGAAAAAAATGCCTATGAGTAATTTAATGCCTCACGTATAGCCCTGTTTAGCGTTCGTTAATGCCTCTTACAATATGACTTCCTTTACTTTTTAGAACGCGTTTGGAATACGAAAGCGGGATAAATAGAGTATAATTATAACGAATATAACGAATACACTGCACACCATGTTCATATAACGTTATATTTCCTTTTTTATCCGAAATTATGTCAAGAAAGAACCTACAGTCGAAAAGCAACAAACGAAAAATTTCATTTTCTTCACATATCTCTTCTAATCCAATTAAAATACTTGAACCAATGACTCCCCACAACGCAAGGCTTTCATACCTGCCAATTTATCAAAAAAAGAAAAAAGAAAAAAAAAAAAGAAAGAAAAAAATATATAATCCGACACCGAGCCACCAATGCAGAAGTTGGATGCGATTTGAGTGGGGTTCCTTCATCTCACTACCCCCCCCCCCCTCACACCACTCTCTTCTTACCGTGTGTGTGCGTGAGTGTATAAGTGTATGTGTCTGTGTGCGTGTGTACGTGTATGTGTGTGTGTACGTGTCTGTGTGCGTGTGTACGTGTATGTGCGTGTGTACGTGCGCATGTGTGTGATCCTCGACCTCCTTCAAAACGGGTAGCCTCATGAATCCTGTTATTATCCCGCCCCTACAGAGGATCCCTTTGATGAAGGGGGCAAAAGGAACCCTTTCCCCTCCTCTCCCCCCCCTCGCCCCTCCCCCTCCACGTTATCTACCGTCTTATCGGATAAAAAAGAGGCTCTGTCTTTCCTACTTTCGTATTTCCAACGCGTAAGATTTTGTATTTATTTTGGCTTTCCATCGGAGACTAATTTGTGATTTATTTCTATTTTTCTTTCTTTCTTTCTCCATTTGTACTATCAAAGCGATTTGTGTTCATCCTAAAAATATTAATATTCTTTTTTTTATAAGAATGACTTAGAAGCTGACTATCATAGAAATCAGGAGTATACTATCAAGTCTTAAGTTTATAAGTAACAGGTCTCGGGAGGGAAAAAAGAGCATATTTGGTCGCTAAAATGTACTATACAATTCCTTCTCTGCGGTCAAAATGGACCTTCGTTTTAATCTCCTTCTCTGAGTTTCCTCCAAAAAGAGCGGAAACTGTCAAAAAAATAATGTATGACGCGATACGAGATGATAAAATATGAAATGAAAGAAAGAGAAGAGAGTATACACAGATTAAACAGAATAGCAACACGGGAAGTTATATATAAGTATACATCCATCTATCCATCCACCCACTCATCTGTCCGTCCATCCACTCTTCCACCCGTCCACTCATCCATCTATCCACATACAAACACACAAACTCACTTCCCGACCTACACAACCGTACCCCCCCCCCCCCCGACCCAACACTCATTGTAACAAAAGCTCACCAACTTGCCGACGATATCAAGCTCAGTTCACAACAAAGACCCAACACAAGAGGAGGAAGAAGACCTGGAGTTTCGCACGCACCGCGATCGCTTTCTTGTCTCCTCTTCCTCCTTTTCCTTCTCCTCCTCTTCCTCCTTTTTCCTTCTCCTCTTTCTCCTTTTCCTTCTCCTCCTCTTCCACCTTTTTCTTTTCCCCCTCTTCCTCCTTTTTCTTCTCCTCCTCTTCCACCTTTTTCTTTTCCTTCTCTTCCTCCTTTTCCTTCTCCTCTTCCTCCTATTCTCTTCTCTTCCGACGTCGGCGAGACACGGAAAGAGCGAGAAAACTGAGCCACGCGGAAAGAGGCGTAAAGAAAGCTTGTGACACACTTTAAACGATAATGATGAATAGCGATAACGAAAGAAAGACAGGAAGGTAGATAGAAAGATGGGGCGAAAAAAGAGACAGTATATAAACAAAGAATCGACGCGTATTTCTTTCGTTTTTTTCAAGAGCGGATGTCCGTGATCTTTTCACGCCACTGTTCCTCGGCAATTCTTACAAGGGGAAGTTTGGTGATACAGGAGAAAATGAAAGAAATGGAGAGAGAGAGAGAGAGAGAGAGAGAGAGAGAGAGAGAGAGAGAGAGAGAGAGAGTGAGTGAGAGTGAGAGAGAGAGAGAGAGAGAGAGAGAGAGAGAGAGAGAGAGAGAGAGAGAGAGAGAGAGAGAGAGAGAAATAGAGAAATAGAGAAATAGAGAAATAGAGAAAGAAAGAAAGAAAGAAAGAAAGAAAGAAAGAAAGAAAGAAAGAAAGAGAGAAAGAGAGAGCGAAAGAAAGAAAGAGACAGAGAGAGAGAGAATGAACCATGATAATTATTTTTATTACTACGCGTCGCACTCGCCCCTTTCACGTGACCTCTGGCAGCACCGAAGGCACGAACCAAGGGACCTCCTCCATCGAGTCACTGGAAAAGCAATAATCTTCCGCCTTCACGACACCTTCCTTGCCTTCACGCACGAAAAAGGGGGACCTTAAACTTAATTAGCTTTTCTCTTCTCTCGGAATACAATTTTCTGATTTTGTATTTTCGAGAAATATATATATATATATATATGTGTTTGTATATAAGAGTCGTGGGGTTGACTCCTCTCCACTGGTATCAACACGAGGACAGCCGTCGCTCTGAGCATCTGGAATGGAGAAGAAACGAAAAAGTTATTCACCTGTGTATTTTTAGAAGGAATTTCTATATTTCATTGCTGGAATTGATGGTAAGAATGTTATATCATATCAGAGGAGGGGGAGGAGGAAGAGAAGGAGGTGGAATAAGAGAGAGAGGATGAGGTGGAAGGAGAGAAAGAGGATGAGGTGGAAGGAGAGAGAAAGGAAGAGGACGTGAGAGATAAACGATTGGCTAAACTCACCAAATCTTTGGCATGGGGCATTATTGGCGAGAGGCGGCGCTCAGATGTAGAAGCAGTTCTCGTAATTCGGACAGCAGGACGACCTTCTCTTGGGCAGCGGCGGCTCCTCGGGCTGAGAGCTGCTGACCAGCGTCGCCAGAGAGGACGACGACGACGAGATCGCCTTCGCTGGGGGGGCCGAGGGAGGGGGGGAGGGCGGGGCTGAGGGCGAAGGCGCGAGCGTCGTCGAGATAATGATGGGTTTCGGGAGGCTGCTGCTTTCGCCCCGGCCGGCGGGGGGCGCGGGCTGCCCCTTCGTCTGCGGCGTCGAGACGATCTTGCCCGTCACGGTGATGATGTTGAGGATGGTCCTCGGGACGGGCTTCGGGGCCGCGGGCTTGTCTCCTGCCGCGGAGGGCCCCTGCGGGGACGGCACGGGCGGCTTCGACGCTTGGGTCGTCGTCGTTATCGTCGTCGTGGTCGTTGTTATCTGGGGTTTGGACGCGTTGTCAGCGGGCGCTTTGGCGTCGCCGGAACTCGCACTCTTGGCGGGGGACGACGCCGGGGACACGGCGGGCGACGGCTTCGCGGACGACGCCGGGGTCGCGGCTGGAGAAGACGTGGCGGATGGCGCGGGCGTCGTGACGGGGAGAGAGGTCTTCAGGGACGCAAGGGACATGTTCGGGGACGCCATGGAAGACACCCCCGACGAGGAGCCATCGGAGGAGTCGCTGCCGCTGGACGAGATGCTGAGGGCGGAGGAGACGCTGGAGGTGGAGATGAGGCTGCCGATGGTGGTATTGTGGTCCTCGTGCTCGGACTCGGTGTCCGTGCTCGACTGGTCCAGGCTCCTTCTCCACGAGACCTGCGGCGAACAAGAAAAACACGATTAGAACAACGGAAACTATTCACTCGCAGAGCTCTACCGCACCAGCATCAACAAGCACCGATTGTTTATTGCTTTCTGCTTGAACTTACTCTTGACTTCAGGCTGAGAGTGTATGAGACGTTTCTGCGCAGGACGAAGGCGTAGTTGTGGCGGGAGGCCCGCGGCCACTCGCTCTGCACCAGCAGCGGGAACTCGTCGGCCTCGAGCGGCCGGTCGGTGTACGGGTTCTTGTTGACCTCGTGCACCGCGTAGTTCTTGGGGTTCTCCTTGCTGCTGTAGCAGTTGAGGAGCAGCTGCACCAGCTCCTCCGCCGTCGTGCGGTACGACACCAGCAGCGACTTGTACTGCGACTGGAAACGGGAAGGAGAAAAGCATAAATAAACCTTCTTGTGCCACTGGACTAAGAAACAAAATTCCAATTTTCAAAGGACTGAATTCCTCCTGCAAGCCAGAGGCGGCACTCACCCCGGGCATGAGGATGGAGTCGTGCACGCGCAGCAGCCCGCCGCGCCGCACGCCCACGCTGAAGCGAGCCTCCCCGCGCGGGCGACACTGCTGCAGCTCCGCCGGACACGCGTGGTCGTCCAGCACCAGGAGTCGTCGAGCGGGAGCACCGCCCCCTGGGCCTCGAACCACGACCTCCATCGTCACGTAGAACAGGTTGGGGTCGCGGTGTCGCAGACGGAACTTGGCCAGGAGCATGAGGATCAGCTGACGGCACGTTGTGGAGGACGACAGGCTGACGGTCTTGTACTCGATGTCAGGACGCAGAGACCGCAGGTAGACCTTCACGGGCGTCTGCGGAGGGAGAGAAGGGGCGAGACGTTAGCCATTGTATCTAGTATTCATTAATATCAAGCGAGAGGAAACAGATTGCATGAAGGCGAATCTATCAAGAATAACAGATCAATATACATAAACATAAAAACGAATCCAATGATACCGTCTACCTATCAACAAATACCACGGTGCTGACACCCACACAAAAGAGAACAAGAACGCGAGAATACCGTACCGACAATCAAAAACAAAAGACAATAAAAATGACGACAATAAAAACAACAACAGCACCATCGCAGCACCACTTAGCGACGAGATATCAATCAGCTGATCACGCCGACAAAAGCGCACAAAGGGGGAGAGGAACAGCGAGTAGATTCAACAAAAGCCCTTACTCTACAGTGTCATGCTCTGCCAGGCTGTGCCCCAGTAGCCGCGGGTGGGCTCGGGGTCGAGTCAAGAATGTCGGGTCACGTGACAAAAAAGTCGAGGTCGAGCGGGGGGGTTACGGGGGGGTCGGAGGTCACGCGGCTCGGGGCATGGCTTCTGGGCATCGAGGCCGGGGAAGGGGCTGGGCTGGGGTGGAGAGGGTATTTGGTCGGGGTATTACGGAGGGGGGGGAGGGGTAGATGGGGACTGGGTATTTGGTGTGAGTTTGGGGGGTGGGAAGGGTGGAGGAGAAGGAGAAAGAGAAGAAAATATGAAGATAAGGAGATAGAGGAGGACGGATGAAGAGAAGAAGGAGGAGGAGGAGGGAGAAAGAGGAGAAGAAAATAAGAAGGAGAAGATAAGGAGGTAGAGGAGTAGGGAGAATGAAGAGATGGAGAAAGAGGAGGAGGGAGACAAAAGAGAAGGAGAAGGAGTAAAATAAAATAAAATGTGGAGGAGGAGAAGGAGGGAGTAAAATAGAAGGAGAAAGAGGAGTAGGGAGAAAAAGAGGAGGAGGGAGAAAAAGAGAAGGAGAAAGGGAAGGAGAAGAGGCGTGGTAGGGGTGGCCTCGGGGGGGGGGGGAGTCAATTAAGGCGGTGCACCTCTACTGCGCCCGGAGAAGAAAGAGAATATTCCTCTCCTATCTATCCCAGGTATTCTTTCCTTCTTTCTCTCGCTCTTTTTCTTTCGTTCCTTTCCCCCTTCTTCATCATACGATTCGGACGATTAATTCCCCCTTTTGTAAGAGGATATATCATACTTTTTTCTCTCTCTCTCTTCCTTTCATACCAAACTACCTGCTATTTTCTTTCTCCACCGTCGCTCCGGGCTTCTCCCTCGCTCCCCCCACCCCCTCTCTCTCTCCCCTATCTCTACCTCCCCCTCTCCCCCTCTCTCTCACTTGCACCTCCCCCTCTCTCTCCCCCATCTCTTCCTCTCCTTCTCCCTCCCTCTCTTCCATTTCTCCCTCTTCCTCTCCCTCCCCTCCCTCTGTCTTCCATCTCTCCCTCCCCCCATCTCTCCCTCTTCCCCCTCCCCCTCCCCCTCCCTCTCTCACCCCCTTCGCTACCTGCCCTTCTAATATGCCTTGTCTTTAACGGTCTCGGCGAATGACTTGAAGAAATCATTATCATTTCACACAAGCCCTTGGGACTTTACACTTGAGGGATCCGTTTTCGCCAAGGACAAGGCAAGTTTCAGAGCACGTTCAAGCTTTAGAACACAAAGGTAAGTCTGGGAACAAAATTCAAGCTTTAGAGCAAGGCAAAGAGGACAGTTAGGTTTTAGAGCACAGTCAAGTTCTAGAAGACAGTCAAGTTTTAGAGTATAGATGAGTTTTAGAGCACACTCAAGCTTTCGATTCACAGTTCACAGAGTGGAGTTAAGTCTTAGAACACAGTTAAAATTGAAAGCTCTGATAAATTTTAGAGCACATTCAAGCTACAGAGCACAGTCAAGCCTTAGAGCACAGTTAAATTTTAGAGCCCTGATAAATTATAGAGCACAATTAAGGTTTAGAGCACAGTTTTCGCTGCTAAAATCCTTCTGTAGGATACGCCTTCGCACGCCAGTCTAATATATGTCGAAATGGTCATCTAGAGTATTAATGAGGAAGTGCAAATAAAGGTTAATTAAGTGTAAATCGCAAGAGTAAATTGAAGCTCTGATGAGGAAGTGCAATTGAACGTTAATGAGATGTGAATTGAAATGGTAAATTGGAGCATTGAGACGGAAATGCAATTAACGAAAACAAAAATAGAAAAAAAAAACAATGCTATGAGAATTCTTATCATCATATTCCTTCATTTCTGTTGATGTTGTTGTTGTTGTTGTTGTTCTGTGCATGAATATACGACGAAAATAGATATGCACAGTGAAACAATAGCCAAAAAAAGAAGAAAAAAAAAATAAAATCTATTCACTCCTCCCCGTGTTCCTCCTTCGTCATGCAGCGTTATGGCGTCGGTCCTTAGCACGGACGCGGCAAGGGGAACCTCCCACTTCCTCTCGCCGAAAAGATTTACCGACAACCTCGCCAGCGCATCACGACACATTCCATTCCGGGCCCAGACCCCCACCCCACCCCCACCTCCACCCCCCCTCTCGAACCGATAGGACGACGACCCACGCACACGTACGCGCACACGCATACCCACGCACGCACACGCAAACACGTACGCAGAAGACACATACTCAAACACACACACACACACATATACGCAGAAACCCATACTCAAACACAAAAACACACACACACGACCCCCCTGCCCCTACACTCACCCCCCGAAACATCCCAAAATATCCACACTGCATATATCCACACACACACTCAACCCTGCCCCTACCCTCACCCCGAAACATCCAATTCGCAAGACACCCACATCCATCCCCAAATATCCACACTGCATATATACACACACAGCCCCCCCCCCACCACCACCCCTAACCTCACCTCCGAAACATCCCGTTCGCAAGACATCCACATCCATCCCCAAATATCCACACGGCAATATCCACACACGCGCGCACGTCCATTCCTCCATTCCTAACCCGATTACCCGCCGAGTTAATGCCAAGTTCAAACCACACCTGCGTTGTCTTCGCTTGTGATTATGGGGCCGTGAAAACAATAGGGAAGACTTTCTTGCTTTTTCTCATAGCAGGAACGCCTTTAGGACCCGGGGCATGGAGGTCGCGGGTGGGTTGGCGCCTGTGTGACAGATTTTTTTTTAACGAATTTTCTTTTTACACTTTCCTAATGTATCCGTTTACTTAAGATGTGGGAAGGGGGTCGGAACAATGCAAGTGTGCGTCGTGGTAAATATCGCGGGAAGGAAATAAGAGAAAAAGGAAGAGAAAAAAACTTGTATAGAAAGCTGCAACTTAATTACACGATCGTTCGGATTTGAAATAAAAAAATAAAAAGCGCTCTTTCTTTATCTATTTTGTTTATCTACGCAGCGTGAACGAAAGCCATGGGAAAATCAAATACGAAAAAAAGGGAAGAAACAACTTTCACGTATCGCAAAATCCTCGTATTCATCCCTTCCTTTAAAGAGAAAGAAAGGGAAAAAAAGGAAAACTCGTGGAGCGTTCGAATTGTGTGAAAATTTGCCGGTAAATAAGTACGCCAAAGTGCTTCATTGTTCCCTCGATTTCGAAGGTTCCAAAGGGACAAAAAAAATATAACCCGATGCGTATATGAAAGCGGGAAATAACATGTCATCCATTACAAAGGCTGACGGACAGACCACACTTCAAGCAGAACGGGGTAAGTCCGTATCCCCTGCTGGGACAACCGCGAATTTCCTTTCCTTACTTGTTTGCAAAACATTTGTGGATTTTCGATTTTCCTCTGCGGGTTATTTATCGTCAACATTTTATAAGAAATGAAACGACCTGGAAATGCTGAACTAAAACATCAATTAAGACTAATTTCTCCTCATCACTCAATGTTGATCGTGAAGAAAAAGACATTTTATAGGCGTTACCCCTCGAACGCAGGGAGGGACGCACGCACCTCCGCGTTCGGCGTTTGTTTCATTTCTTTTTTTTCGTTCTCTCTTCCTCTCTTTCGGGGAGACAGGATGAAGGGGTTGAAATGGGGACAGAATCTAATGTAATTTCTATTGTTCGTATAAGGGGGAAAATTAATATTTAATCTATTTCTTATTTCCGGAACCAAATCACCTCGATTCGATTTTTTTACCACGGCGAATGAGAATACCAAACGCAACGGAACAAAAGCAAAAATATTAATAACAACAATCCCCATTACTTATATTGGAAAAAAATAAAACACCAACCTACCCAGTTTTCAGAGTTAATGGGTTATCGGCATATTTTTTTTATGGGGAAAGTTTAATGGGTGTCGTACCATCCAGCGAGCTTTACTTTAGGCTCGTGGGTGGCTGGTTGGGGGACGAGGGGGAGGGGGAGTGGCGGCCTACTGCGTCGTGTCGTGTCAGAAATATGGGTCTACTCCTATATATTTTTTTCTCTGTCTCTTATTGCATGTTTTTTTGTTCTTTTTTTTACATCGTGGTCATGGGACAGACATGTATATAAATAAAAGGTATGACCGTAGCAATTCTGAATTGCTGATATATAAGAACGATAATAAAAACATTTGATTCAACTTCCGGTAAAAAAATATTCAAAACTCAAATATCCAAACTCATAATAACGAATCATTCTCCACACCGCAAACATAAACATATATATTTCTTTCATAAGCAAGTGAAAAAAATGCAACATATATCCCAATCCCTTTAAAACACACATCAAAAAAACATACACGTACACACTCCTTTCATCCCACATAAAAAAAACGACCTACATACACAAAAACCATAAAAAATAAATCATACCTACAAAACCACAAAATAAAACACGAATACAAATATTAAAAAAAAACATTATATGACATTTTTTTCGTCATTCAGGGCGGCCTACATACACAGGCCTACATACACACACACGCGCACACCGCCCTCGACGCGATCTGAAGGCGTATGGCAGGAAGGAAACGGCGCCCAACAGAACAGGAAGTTTGCCGCTTAATAATGGGAACCGGACCCCGTTTCATTAGCCCGCCCCTGTCTTTCTCTTCCCCCTCTCTCTCTCTTTCTGTCTGTGTCTGTCTCTCTGTCTGGGTGTCTCGGTTTTTCTTTCTTTATCTCTCTCTCTCTCTCTCTCTCTCTCTCTCTCTCTCTCTCCCTCTCTCTCCCTCTCTCTCTCTCTCTCTCAATCTCTGAGACAGAAAGGAAGAGAAAGTGAAAAGAAAGAGGCAAAAATAAATAGCGAGAGAGAGAGAGAGAGAGAATGAGAAAGATCGAAAGAAAGCAGACAGAGAAAAGCGAAAATGAGAGAAGAGCAGAGAACAAAAAGAAACGAAGACGAGAGAAGCGAAGGGAAAGAGAAAAGAAAGAAAAAAATCCAAATCGAAGCGAAACGAAAGGAAGACACAGGAGAAAAGAAGAGAGAAAAAAAATCAAATAAACAAACCCATTAAACCAGTTATCTCTCACGTTTAATTCTCTTTTATGTCTCGCAGTCATCTCCCGAGCGCACTTTTCGGCGCCGCTCAAGTGCTTGTGATGATGTTGTTGGGGCGAGGGCGTGATGCCGCTCACTACATGGGCGTGGTCATTAGCCGTAGCTTTGGAGTGTGTCTGTGTCGAGGGGGGAGGGGTGGAGTGTGGATGGAGGGTGTACGTACGTATGTATGGATGTGTGAATATGTGTGTGTGTGTGTGTGTGTGTGTGTGTGTGTGTGTGTGTGTGTGTATGTATGTATGTGTGTGTGTGTGTGTGTGTGTGTGTGTGTGTGTGTGTGTGTGTGTGTGTGTGTGTGTGTGTGTGTGTGTGTGTGTGTGTGTGTGTGTGTGTTTACATCACCGCCAGGAAACACTTATTACTACCAACCAACATAACCCAACCCAACATATCCCCCCATCCCAACGGGCCACCCTCCAACACTCACCGTCTGCGGCTCGTTCAGCGACGCGGTGGAGGAGCACCTCGAAGACAGCCTCCCGATGGCCAAGGAGGAGAAGCTGAGGGTCGAGTGGAGGCTGATCGAGTCCGGCGAGAAGCTCTTGAGGTCGGAGAGGGAGGCGTCCTTGAGGGAGAGCGTGTCGGGGGACGAAAGCATGCCCTTGGCCTTGAGTGTCATCTCGGGCGACGAGGGGGAGAGGTCGCCCTTGAGGCTGAGGGTGTCCGGGCACACGCTCGAACCCCGGCAGGTGAGTTCGGCGGGCGAGCGGCCCAAGGACGAGGTGGAGCGGTAGGTCACGTGTTTCAGCATCTTTGGCACCTGGGGGAGGAGGAGGGGGGGGGGGGTTAGAAGGGTGATTGTGGTGAGGGTGATTGTGATAGTGATGATAATGATATGGCAACAATGTGATGATTGTGAATGTGATTATGATGATGATGATGGTAATGATATGATAAGTGTGATGATTGTGATGGTAAAGGTGAAGATGATGATGAATTAACGGTGAAATGATATAATAAAGATTGTACCGATAGTGATAATGATGGCAATGAAGCTGATTGTAGTACTGATAATTTATCTGAAGATCGCAGTACCGAGAACAAAGATGATTCATGACAATAGTGACACGCAATAATTATGGTGCATGGCAATAAATAACGTATGAAATTCTTTAACAATTTCGAAATAGATAAATAAGAAAAATCGTAAATAATGCAGAAATGAGAATAAAAAACAAAGAATATTGCCATTCTCTCCTCAGACGTGACGAAAACACTTCCCGCTTTCTAAAACCCAAAAAGGAAACATCCACTCTCAAAACTAGGTTTCCGCAGGTATAATTTCCATACATCACTCTAGAATATGCTCCAGATATGCTGCGCGGATATGCTGTATTCATCAACATACCCATCCATCAACGGAAGACATGAAGGGGTTTAAAGGGGACGGAAAAATATGAGCTGGCAACTCAGGCTGGTTAAGGGGGGGTTTCTGGCAAACAATTTGACGGAAATAAGATCAGCTGTTCGAAAATTGAAAAAATTATAAAAGTTTTATTTTAAGAGTGATGATGGTAAAAATAATAATGAAGTTTATCCTTTGCGTGTAGTAGTGGTAATAATTAAACAGGTAAAAATTCTAATTCTAATAGTAATAAGAATGGGGGATGTAGTTATCTAAAGTATATTACTAAAACCACCAAGAAAAATAACAAAGGCTAACCTAACTTGCTAAAAAAAGGTATACAACATGACATGTACAACACACAGAATATCTTTCTCTCTATTCATACTGTACATAGATACATGCACGCACGCACGGACACACACACACATAAATAAAAGATAAGAGGTCAGACATGGTTAACTGATAACAGGTGACCTATCGTCGCATTCTGACCCCATCGCTTATCAACCAGAGTTTCATTTGATTCATGAAAAACTATCATGATAATATGATCATAAAATGCAGACAAGAACACATCATTATAAAATGTCTATTTACAAAACAATTTTAGGGGTTAATATACATGAAGAAATATATATATACAACAATTTGCATGGACATTAATAATATAATAAAAAATAACTCACCAAATTTGAAAACACATCACAAAATTCACAAGTACATCTTGCTGTATCCAAAAAGGGGTGTATATATCCTTGGTATAATCTTCGGCACTATCAATTCTCTTTCCTTTTCCGGTGTCACTCACAAAATCGCACGAGAGAAGTACGCACACTCCCACCTTGGTTAAGTCACAACATAGACTGCGTTACATTTTCTTTCCTGGCTTGGTGCCCGTGAAGCCTCAGTTGCCATGTTTTATTTTTCCCTTATTAATTACGGTAACTATCAGTGTCTTATTTATTTCATTATTGTACCAGAATTTGTTTGTAAAATATTTGCAATTACCCAAGATATACTCGTAATAATAAAGAAATTTATCTATTTATTTGTTATTATATATATAAATAAACACGTACCCACAACTTTCCTAGTTCCGGTGCTCCTCAGCTTGCTCGACGCTCATTGGTTGGATGTCTGTCCGTGACGTCACGCGAAAGAAAGTCTGTCATTGGTCAACTCTTTAAGGGAATTCAATAGCACGGAGAGAGCAAAAGAAAGGGAGGAAGAGGTGTGTAAGAGATAGGTGGAATAAAGGGAACGATAGAACAATATACAGCGATAAAAAGGGAGAAATCTCTCTCTCTTTCTCTCTCTCTCTCTCTCTCTCTCTCTCTCTCTCTCTCTCTCTCTCTCTCTCTCTCTCTCTCTCTCTCTCTCTCTCTCTCTCTCTCTCTCTCTCTCTCTCTCTCTCTCTCTCTCTCTCTCTCTCTCTCTCTCTCTTCCGCCTCATTATCCCTTCCTGTTTTCCTTCGACCCCCTTTTTCTGCTCTATTCCCCTTTCTCTCCCTCTCCCTTCTCACCATCTTTCCTTCTCTCCTCCTTGTCCTTCAAGCTCTTCCTGTCCCTTCCCTCCCTCTCGCTCCCCTTCCCTCTCCCTTCCAATCCATCAATCTGTCATTTCCTTACCCTTCTTTCCTATTTTCTTCCATCCTCAATCATCTTCCTCTATTTTCTCCTTTCTTCCCTTTCTTTCTCTCCTTCCTTCTCTCATCCTCTTCTTCCCTTCTCTCTGTCCATCAGCCTACCCTTCTCTCCCATATTTTCTCCTACTTCCTCTTCCTTCCCTCCCTCTCTTTCTCTCCAATTTGCCCTCTTCCTCTCCCCCTCCATCCTTGGTATGATCTTCGGCACACCTCCCTCCTCCTTCCTTCTTTTTGTTCCAACTCCAGTTCTCTATTCTATCCCTCTCTTCCCTACCCTAATATTCCCCCCTCTCTTTGTTTTTCTCTCCTTCCCTCATTTTTCCTCTCCCTCCTTCCTCCTCTCCCGCCCCTTTCCTCCTTCTTCCTCTCCCTCCTCTTTCTCCCTTTCCCTCCTTCATATTCTCTATATCTTTCCTCCCTCTTCTCTCATGATTTCCGTCTTTCCTCTTCTCCCTCTTCTCACTCCATTTCCTTCCTTCCTACTCTCTTTTCTTTCCCCTCTTTCCTCCTTCTTCTCGCTCTCCTTCCCTCCTTCCTCCTCTCTATCCCTTTCCTCTCCTTCCCTCTTTCTTCCTCTCCCCCCTCTCACATTCATCTCGCACCCCGACCCCCCCTCTTCCCACCTTCCCTCCTTTTATCTAACCTCTTCATTCTCCTCTATTCCTCTCCCACCTCCCTCCACCTTCTTCCTCTCCCTCCTCTTTCTCCCTTTCCCTCTTTCATATTCTCTATATCTTTCCTCCCTCTTCTCTCTTGATTTCCGTCTTTCCTCTTCTCCCTCTTCTCACTCCATTTCCTTCCTTCCTCCTCTCTTTTCTTTCCCTCTTTCCTCCTTCTTCTCGCTCTCCTTCCCTCCTTCCTCCTCTCTATCCCTTTCCTCTCCTTCCCTCTTTCATCCTCTCACATTCATCTCGCACCCCGACCCCCCTCTTCCCACCTTCCCTCTTTTTATCTAACCTCTTCATTCTCCTCTATTCCTCTCCCACCTCCCTCCTCTATCTGCATCTCCACCATCTTCCCATCTCACCTCCCCACCTCCCTCCTTCCCCAAACCCCACCCTCATCCCTCTCCTCCCACCTCCCTCTCCCCTTTCCTCCCACCTCCTTCTCCTCTGTCCCTCTCCTCTCACTTCCTCTCCTCCCATCTCCCACCTCCAGTCCCCCCTCTCCTCCCATCTCCCACCTCCAGTCCCCCTCTCCTCTGTCCCCTCCTCCCATCTCCCACCTCCAGTCCCCCTCTCCTCTGTCCCTCTCCCATCTCCCACCTCCAGTCCCTCCTCTCCTCTGTCCCTCTCCTCCCATCTCCCACCTCCAGTCCCCCTCTCCTCTCATCTCCCACTTCCAGTCCACCCTCTCCTCCCATCTCCCACCTCCAGTCCCCCCTCTCCTCCCATCTCCCACCTCCAGTCCCCCCTCTCCTCCCAACTCCCACCTCCAGTCCCCCCTCTCCTCTCATCTCCCACCTCCCACCTCACCCCTCTCCTCTGTCTCTCTCCTCTCACCTCCCCTCTCCCCTGTACTTCTCCTCTCATCTCCCACCTCACCCCTCTCCTCTGTCCCTCTCCTCCCACCTCCCATTCTCATCCTCCCACCTCGTCTTCCCCCCTCCTCTACCCCCCTCCTTCTCAGCATGGGATCTTCGACGTCCCTTGTGTCAGGTACCTAACGAGGGTACTCCTGGTTACTGCGTTTGCTCCTAGCTATTTAACACCTACCTGGCATCGACAGTTAGAACGGAGATCGTCATCGATAAAGCCCATAAACTTCGGAGATCCTGTAGAACTGTGAGAACTGGGTTTACTTCACACGCAAGATGGAGTTGTGTTGGTTTGTGT
>NC_091560.1:37966781-37969281 GCF_042767895.1 Penaeus vannamei
GTGATTATGTCCATGTGGGATAGCTTCTCCTTTTGCCTCGGGGATCGAAGGGGACGGCGTAAGATGGGCCTATAGATGGAGTTTATACGAAGGAAAAAAATAACGAATGTGTGTTTTTCTGGTGAGGTTAAATTGTCGTTGATTTGTAGGACGGTTTTTTTTAAGTTAGAATCTTTTTATGTTTCATTTGGAGAATTTTTATTTTTCTGATTTTTTTTTTTTTTTTTTGATGGTGTGATTTGTTTGTTTTTTAAGTGGGATTTTTTCTCTTTTGTTTTGTTATTTTTTATGATACGTTTTGTTTGTTTTTCATGTTGATTTTTCTTCCTTTTTTGTGTGTGATGTTATTCTTAATTTTTTGTTTTTGGTTTGTTATTTTTATGTTACGCTTTGTTTGTTTTTCATGTTGATTTTTCTTCCTATTTTGTGTGTGATGTTATTCTTTATATTTTGTTCTTGTTTTGTTATTTTTTATGTTACGTTTTGTTTGTTTTTCATGTTGATTTTTCTTCCTATTTTGTGTGTGATGTTATTCTTCATATTTTGATATCATCTGTTACGTCTTGTGTGAAAAAGGTTTATTTATATGTGATGTTAGTTCCAATGATATTTTGAAATTATGATTTGTTGTTTTCTTTAAGTTGAAGGTTTCGTTAGAGAATTATATCATATTCTTGGAACGAATGGGAATAAAGTTGATAACAGTTATAATGTTAACAGTGCTAATGATGATAACAATATGACTGCTTCCATCTCTAGTATTATTACAATAATTGATAATAACAATGCCAATAATGATGATAATTATAGAAACAATACAATGAAAATAACGATGAAGCTAATGATAATCATGATAACGAAAAGGATAATGAAAGACTATATCAACAAAGGTAATTTAAAACAATGACAATAACGATGGTAATGCGCGATAACAACCCAACCTAATCCACAAACCAAACGAAAACAAAAACAAAGCAAGAAAAAGCACCACCACCCAGAACCAACACGAAACAAACAAAACAAACAAAAAAGAAACAAGCAACCATATAAACAAACAAAGAAAAGGAAATAAACATACACAAAGAAATAACCAAATAAACAAAACAATCAAACAAAAAGAAACAAACAACCAGATAAACAAAACAAACAAACAAAAAAATAACAACCATATAAACAAAACAAACAAATAAAAAGAAACAAACAAACAAACAAACACAAGCAAGAAAAAAAGAAACACGACCAAATCCATCCCTAAACAAGACAAGTAAGCAAGCCAAATCAAGCCGAAGCACCTGCCCGCCACCCTTTGTTCCCTCATGACAGCTCGAGGTGAGGTGTTGGTCACCTCATGGGAACACTCACGGTCAAGGGTGAGTAATGAACTAGGCCTATTAAGTAGGTCTATTTCGCGTCTTGGTAATTAAAGGGTTGTGTTCTCCTTGTGGTAGATTCACACGTACACGCGCACGCTTGGACAAGAGGGTGTGTATGTAATGTGTGTACGGGGTTATGTTCTTATTTATGTGGGTGTATGTTGCTGATATGCCTATGTATAGAGAGAGACAAGTTTGGAAGTAAAATTAAGCACAAGGATGTATGTGCAAATACTCACGTACACGCACGCGCGCATGCACACACACGCATACACACACACACACACACACACACAAACACACACACACACAAACACACACACACACAGTCAAACACACACACACACACACAAACACAAACACAAACAAACACACACACACGCCAAAAGCACACGCGCAGATATGATATCATGTTCAGAAAGAAGAAATGAGAATATTCTTAAAAACAAACTGAGAAAAAAGAAAAAAGAAAACAATGCTTTAACCTGTAAACCTCTGACATGATACAAATACACGGCTCCCCCCATGACCGAAAGAAATAATTGTTAATGTTCTTCTTATAACTATTTTGTTAATGCTATAATTTTCATTACATCGCTATCATTGTTATTATCATTATTATCATTATTATAATTATTATTATCATCATTATTATTATTATTATTATTATTATTATTATTATTATTATTATTATTATTATTATTATTATTATTATTATTATTATTATTATTATTGTTGCTGTTGTTGTTGTTTTTGTTGTTGTTGTTATTATTGTCATCATTATCATTGTCATTGCTATTATCATCATTATATCCTTACTATTAACATGGTGATAAGAATAGTAACAATAAAACAACAATAATGATTATGAAAACAAAGATAATAATGAAAATAATCGTTATTATCATCATTCTCATTATCATTATTCACAATAGTGTTGTTGATATTACTATTATCATTATTGTTACAACTATCATTATCAATATTACTACCGTAACCGGACTTCATCCAGTATGAAAATACCAACGGAATTTCTTTAAAGAAATCAGATTTTTTTCTTAAAAAAAAAAAAACGAAATGAAAAAATATTTTTTAAAACGACATAGAATATTATTCATTTTCTTAAA
>NC_091560.1:37981781-37989281 GCF_042767895.1 Penaeus vannamei
ACATATATACGTGTGTGTGTGTGTGTGTGTGTGTATATATATTTGTATATATAGAGAGAGAAAGAGAGAGATAGGGAGAGGGAGAGGGACATACATGCATATTTTTACATAATATTATTATATATAATATGCATATTATTGCTTATTATTTAAGTTATACACTTATTATACACTTAATATTAAATACTTATTATTATTATTGTATATATATTATATATTATACATATATTATATACATATATATTTAGTACATATACACATATATATATATATATATATATATATATATATATATATATATATATATATATATATATATATATATATATATATATATATATTATTATATATATACATATGTTTATATATATATATATATTACTTAATTATCGCACTCACGTATGTTTATCATGAGACAGAGAGTATATATTTATATGAGACAGACAGACAGACAGAGCAGCATCAGATACAGAGAGAGAGGGGGGGGGGGGGAGGGGCGGAAAATCACCTAAACGACCACATCCAGGTAGTTCTTTGTCGGGCGTCGGGGACAAGAGGGATATTCGGGGTGGGGGGGGGGGGGCTGCGGGGAGGGGCCAGTTCACGAGGCTTTCGTCCTTTGTAGGAGGTCATGAGAGCCCCGGCCGCAGGTGATGAGGTCGAGGGCTTAATTTGTGTTGGGGATGGACGGCGCGGTGGGGGCAGGTGGGGGGTGGGGGTGGGGGGAGGTGTCGGTGGGGGTGGGGGTGATGGGGGTGAGGGGGAGTGGCACTTGTTCATTGATTGTATTTTCTTTAATATTTGTTGTTATCATTGTTATTTTTTTTGTTATAATCTTCATCATCTTCATCTTCGTCTTCATCATCATCATTTTCATCTTCATCGTCGTCATCGTCATCATCACCATCATCATTATCATGTTTATCCTTTTTATTATTATTATCATTATCATCATCACCATCATCATCGTCATCATCATCACCATCGTCATCACCATCATCATCACCATCATCATCACCATCATCATCATCACCATCATCATCATCATTATCACCATCATCACCATCATCATCACCATCATCATTATCACCATCACCACCATCATCACAGTAGTTGAATTAGCAGTATGTATTAATAATGACATCTTTATCAATATCAGGCGTCTTTTGCATGTCAGAAAAAGGGGGCGTTTTTGATACATTGACAAAGGATCAAAATTTCCTAATTTTTTTTACAGAAACGCGACGACGACAGCTCGGAAACGCACCTGGATTTTGTAGACTGACCTGACTACAAAAGATGTCTCACCTTGGATTAATTCTGATTTTTGATTTATTTTGGGATTTTGAGATTTTTTTTTCTTCTTCCTTTTTTTGTAAGTGTATTTTTTTTCTGCTGTTAGGATGTTCACGAAAAAATAGAAATGTTCGTGTTTTTGCAGAACATTTGGCGATCTATAGAATTCCTACATTTGTATGTCTTTGATTCATTTGTAAATAGAACTTTAATTTCATATGTCGAATACGTCACACGTACTATGGAAATAATTTTTATTACATATAAGAAAGGCCTGCAATCAAGGAAATTATTTTGTCTCCTTTTCATTCATTTTTCCTCAGCCTCTTTCAATTTGCTTGTTTGTTATATTCTATATCTCTACGCTTTCTGTTTGTTAGCTAATCCATCTTTATGTTTATTTGTAAATTAAAGATATATATATATATATATATATATATATATATATATATATATATATATTAATATTATTATATATATATTATTATTAATATTATTATTATTTTTATTTATATTTTTATTATTATATTATATATTATTTATATTATATTTTTATTATTATTTATTTTTTTATTTATATATTTATATATTTTTATTTTTATATATTTTTATATATATATACATATATATATATATATTATTATTATTATTATTATTATTATTATTATTAATATATATATATATATATATATATATATATATATATAACCTTATCTGATCTAGATGTAAAAACATTTACAGAAGAGTGTACATGCCTTACAAAATGCCAGGGTGAGATAATATAGAATCTATCCAACTTGACCTGTCAATCAGACATTAGTTCTACATGCTTGGAGGTCTGTCGTTGTGCTTACATTATTCACATATCATCTAGTTGGCACAAAAAAACTTTGATATCTCTAATCATATCGAAGACAAGACCAGTGTCTATAATAAAATCAGCTTAATAAGTGCTGGTCTCTGGATAGTGCTATTTGGTCGAAAGGATGTAGTTTTCGAACAGTGTAAGGAATGTGTGTCATGAGAGTCGGGTGCCTTGACACATTTTGCAGTGGTGATACGAAACTGGCTTTGCTTCCACAACTGCATCCTGTACATAATGTGTAGTGTACTGATATCCTATGCGTGGCCTGGTTGGTGTGACCTGCCACCTTCGAAACAGTCCTGTATAGGCTATATATTGTTTGTCCGTATCAGATGTCCCTGTAAGACTTGCATAATGCCAGATATAGTAAGGCGTCCATTTTTCTTCATTTTTTCAGTGGCCCATATCTGGCCCTTATTATCTCGAGGACAGATGAAATCATTTAAGAGAAAATGGTAGTTTGGTTCTTCATGGGAAAGCGATAGTTTTGCTAACTGGTCCACCTTGTTACAGGTTGATATTAATGTATGAGAGGGTTTCCAGTTTAGTGAAATTTGTATATCCAGCCTTGATATGCTAGAAATTTGGTGTAGGGTATCCTTAGTTACCAGGTTTCTTGGATCAAATGCTGTAAGCGTGTGTGTGTGAGAGAGAGAGAGAGAGAGAGAGAGAGAGAGAGAGAGAGAGAGAGAGAGAGAGAGAGAGAGAGAGAGAGAGAGAGAGAGAGAGAGAGAGAGAACGCAAAGGAAACAGTTACACACACAAAAAAAAACAGATTTGCTTTATCATATAGGTTTCTGTGACATCCTTACATCACGTATCTTTTTTCCTTCTTATCGCTTATCTATTGTTCCCATCTCTGTTTTGATTAATGTCCATATTATATACGAAGATAATGACTTTTCATGTTGAGATATGACACATCACTTATATTGTTTGTTTTTTTATCATCTAGTGCCAACCTTGAAGCAGTTGCAAGCCATGTGCAGGAAATAGATTGATATCACGCACATACACGCACACACATGCATAAAAATATTATATGAAGGTCCATGCAAATCTCTTTCTCTCTCTCTCTCTCTCTCTCTCTCTCTCTCTCTCTCTCTCTCTGTCTCTCTCTCTCTCTCTGTATATATATATATATATATATATATATATATATATATATATATATATATATATATATATATGTATATATATGTTTATATATATATATATATATATATATATATATGTATGTATGTATGTATGTATGTATGTATGTATGTATGTATACATATATATATATACATATATATAAATATATATATATATATATATATATATATATATATATATATATATATACATATATATGTACATATATATTTACACATACATACGCATGTACACTCACACACACACGCACATATACAGTTATAACTAGAGACTCAAATACATATACATCTAGTTAAATACAGATATAGATAAAGAGGTAAATAGAGATTGGTGTTAGAGATAAATACAGATATAGATTGGGATAAATAGAGATTATAGATACAGATATAGATACAGACGTAGAGAGAGAAATGTATATACGTATATAGAGAGATAAATAGTTATATATATCCACTTCCTACATAAATAGACCCTATCGATTCCCGCATCCGGCCATCTCATCTCAAAAGTGGAGCGTCAGAATCTCATCCGGTTTGGAGACAGATTTCCAAAAATAGTCAGACGTCAAAGGCAGACGGATTAGAGCGAGCGGAAGTAGGTCGCGAGTGAGGTCAGGTTCACGACTAATTACCGAGCCTACTGTCACCGCGACGCCATGAGCCCCGACACGTCCTAACCTGTGCTGATGGCGGGAAAAAAGCGCGCAGGCGGGGGTATCTGGATACGTTCTAGCTGGTCGGTGTTTTTTTTCCGGTGCGGGGGGGTGTTGGGGGGAGGCGGGGCCGATATGGGTGGGTGGGGGGTGGATAGGGAGACCTGGTTGTGGATGGACTAGTGGGGTGGGTGGGGAGATGTGGATGCGTTTAAGATATTCGGTGTTTTTTTCGGCGTGGGGAAAAGGGGATACGTTTTAAGTGGTTCGTGTGTTTTAGCTGTCTGGTGCGGGGAATTGGGGATACGCTCTAGCTAGTGGGGATGGTCTAGTTAGTCTGTACAGGGAATTTGGGAAACGTTCTTCCTGGTCGGTGCGGGTTAGTCGGGATACGTTCTAGTTTTCTGGTGTGAGGAAGTGGGGACACGTTCTAGCTGTCCAGTGTGGGGAAGTAGGGATACGTTCTAGCTATCCGGTGTGGGGAAGTGGGGATACGTTCCAGATTTCCGGTGTGTTGAAGTGGGGATTCCATTTTAACTTTTCGACGTAAAGAAATACACCAAATTTAATACTCCGAGAAAAAAGGATACGCTCTAACGTGTCAATCCGGAAAAAAGGACACGCATTAGTGTCCGAATACCGAGAAAACTGGATACGCTTTAACGTGAGTGCGCGTGAGGGTGTGGCGGAAAAAATACAGAAATTGATGCGTCTTTAAGAATCAAATACACAATTTCGATTTTTTTTTAAAGATAAGAGTACATTTACATGTGTTATATAACGTACAAATTTTGTCTTTCTTAGTTATTTTAATCTTTAAGATAGGGTTAAAGTCGGCTTCATGTATTTTTTACTGATATTATGATCTAGATTTATGTCGTAATGATAACCATATCATAATATTGTTATCGAATCCAGTTCTCGTATCTATCAAAAAAAAAAAGAAGAAAAATAACTGTTTCGTAATGAGATCAGATACGTATATTCTCCTCGTCTCCCATCTCTCTTCTCCTTCATTATAATCTACTTATAACGATATATTCAAAGACAATATTAAACACAAAAGAACACAGATGGAACATAACATGAAGCAACTTCAGTATATCCACGAAAATTCAATGGTATAAAACAGTTATGATCTAATTAAAAAACAAACACAAACATCATTAAGCAACTTCAATATATCCACGAAAATTCAATTATATAAAACAGTTATGATCTAATTAAAAAACAAACACAAACATCATTAAGCAACTTCATTATACCCACGAAAATTAATTGATACAAAACAATTATAATCTTCTGATTAATAAAACAAACAAACAAGCATTACGCTTCTAAAAATCAATAAAAACAAACCTGAAGCACTTGGTCAACCACAAAGGCAAAACGAGATACGGTTAATGGAACACATGCGACCTGTATCTAACCTTGCCCTGAACAGTTACGCAAGTAATATGAACACCAACATAAAGAACAACGGAGTCGATTAAGACAATGATATAGAACATGTTGGAGTCGCCATGTTATTTGTTTCGACTTGATTACGTTGTTTTGTTTATGTGGAGGTTAAATGGATTTTTGTCTGTTCTCGATTTTTTTGTTGTTTGCTTCGTAATAAAAGCAGGAATGGGAGTGATGAGAGATAATGAGGTTAGCCAGGGTGCGTCGGTCGGTGGGAAAAGGAGAGTGAGAATGAGGATGATAATGAGAAGGAGAATAGGTATAATCGTTGATATGGTTGATGTAAAGTATTTATAGTTATTTCGCGGTCCGTCCGTAAATAATCTTTGACTTACGCTTGCACATACGCATGTACACTCACAGACACACACGCACGCACGTACACACAGACATTCACACACACACATACACACACAGACACGCACGCATGCACGTACACACAGACACTCACGCACGCACGTACACACAGACACACACGCACGTACACACACACACACACACACACACACACACACACACACACACACACACACACGCACACACACACACACACACATACACACACACACACACACACAAACACATACAAGCACAGAGAAAAAAAAGAAAAGAGAAAGAAAAACAGACAGATATACAAACAAACAGACAACAAAACAGGAGAGGGGCAAGGGTGAAACACCGAGACGACACTAATAAGCACACAGACCGCCATGGCTACTTGGTCCTTCCCTTCCTCCTTCTCCTCCTCCTCCTCCTCCTCCTTCCTCCTTCCCCCTCCTCCTACCGCCTCAGCCGTCTCAGGGGAGCTAGCCTTAATCACCTCATAATTACGTGGCCTCTAACCTCTCATATTGACGACAGAGGCGCCAATTACAACTCCTCTCGGAAATGATAAACGGTATTTATGGCGATTCGACCTTCGGATGCCATACCGAACGAACATTTGGCTGCGAAGTGTTTGTGTCAACGAATTTCTTCTTCTGTCCTTTGTGTCTCTCTTCTTTCTTCTTTTTTCCTTCGTGCTTTCCTAGTTATTTTCTTCTTTCTTTCTTTTCTTCTTGCTTTTCTAGTTCTTTTTCTTTGTTATTACATGTATCGTCTTTGTTTGGGTTGGATTTGCTGAGAGGAAAATTTAGAAAAGAAAATGCAAAACAAGTCTAAGACAAACTTAAGCAAAACATACGATGCATTAATATGATTTCCATAATAAAGAAGATGATCTATAAACGGCAAAACCCAAACACCGGACCCAACCTCCTATACTTCATATGAGCGTCGGGGAAGCCTCAACGTAAACAATCAGAACCTATTATTCAGAATCTAATCCAACCGACTACCACAACACTACCCGGAAAAGACAGGTGTAATTGCGTCACGATGGAATGCGTGACGGTTACTCTCCATATATTAAAATCGCCTTAAGTATGGTTTACTACACCTGTTCCATTGTCCTTGTTTATAGATATTTCGGGGAAGTGAACGCATGGTGCTGAGCGAAAATTTGCTACTTTCGATAAGCGAGAATTTGCTACTTTCGTTGAGCGGAAACGCTACTTTCTTTGGTCTATTTCTATTGTTCCTTTTTTTTTTTGGTGTTTCGTCAGTCATTTTCTTCTTTGTGTATTTTACTTATCAATTTATTTTTTTATCGATTTGTTTTGATAATTGTGTTTCGATGTTTGATTCTCATCCTTTAAATGATGGATGCATGTTTGGTTAATTTTTTCGTTGCTTTGTTTTTAACATTTTTTACTTAATGTTTTAAATTTTCATACGTTTCGGTTTTGAATGATTTGCAAAAACATGTATAGCCTCTCTCCTCTCTCTCTCTCTTTCTCTCTTCTCACCCCATCTCCTCTCTCTCTCTCTTCTCTCCTCATCTCTTTTCTCTCTCTCTCTCTCTCTCTCTTCTCACCTCATCTCTTTTTTTTTTTTTTCTCTCTCTCTCTCTCTCTCTCTCTCTCTCTCTCTCTGTCTCTCTCTCTCTCTCTCATTAGAGATTCTGTCATAGAAACTTGCAAATACTTAATAACAGCTGACAATTTAAACAAAAACTTTTGCAATT
>NC_091560.1:37999050-38036550 GCF_042767895.1 Penaeus vannamei
GTCTGAGGGGTTAAGTTCAAAGTATATAATGGTGTAATGGGTATGATTTTATAACACGATGTGTGTGTACGGGGAGTGTATGGAAAGGAATACAAAAAAAAAAAAAAGATATAGAAAGCCAGTGAAAAAAGAAAGGAAAAAATACATATAAAAACGCAAATGAGTGTAAAAGTAGAGAGGAATACATAAATAAAACGCATAATCTTTTAAACAAAACTGCAGTTTTTCAACTACACAGCGATAATGGCAAAATCTAAAATTCAAATAATCGAAATATTCAGCATTTGTACAACAAAACTTACACCAGTTCCCCGTAACTACTAATGTCTTAATAGAAAATGGGTATATGTGATTATCATAGAAAATGGATATATGTGATACATAACTCTTGTATTTTGCGAAGGAAAGGATTAAATATAATAATATATATGTCAACGGCTAGACTTATAATAGTAGTATTTCAAAGGTAATCCTGACCCAAGGAGACCATTATACACCATGGAAATGGTTTTCCACTGGTTGTAAGGTAGACAGAATGGTAGTTCAAGGGAGCTCCACATTCCATTGAAGCTACAGAGTGTGGTGTTGATCCCATGAAGGGGATAGGCCTTAATGTTTTACAAGGCACTATAGACACTGTGTCTCGGGGACATAGAGGTGCTAATCTACAGGTCTTATAAACAAAGGCACCACTGTGCTCAGCGCTGGGTCAGCAGGGTCAGGAGAGGCCAGGGCGCGTATGTGGCACTCGTGCCCCAGTTCAGTTAAAACTTTCGATCGCGCGTTGACGTCGTGACAAGTTTTTCTTAGAATATTAAATAGGCCAATAAAGTTTTCTTGCAGGGGCAAGTGTTAAAGTGTTTAAAATTAAAAATATTTCACTAACATAATACTTACCTAGCCCCTATTGAGGGGTTGCTATACTACTTTTTATCACTCTTTTGCTCCCGTGAGCAGATATGACAAGAAGTGAAATATATTCCAAATATATTTGTGTATAGGTCACTGGATAATAGGTTTATATGCCACTCTCTCCAGGGCGGGCTCAGTGTTATTGATATAGTACTTCATAGTTTTACGTATGACAATTATATTTCATTATAATTCCAAATGGTTATAATAAACATAAAATGAATTTACACTTTTAATGTAATTACTTATGTATACAGTGTTGTATATACTCGTCTCCTGACGAGCGTGTGATTCCCCTTGGAACACTGAAGTACAGCAGACCCTTGTCTATGTTACTCCTGGTCACACGGAATTCAATTATAACCCAAATCGGTAAATTCTCCTTTGAATCTACTATCACGACGTCTACGCGCGATCGAAGTTTTAACTGAACCGGGGCACGAGTGCCACACAGGCGCCCTGGCCTCTCCTGACCCTGCTGACCCAGCGCTGAGCATAGTTGTAAAGGAATCAAGGATTCCTTGTCTGATATTATATATATAGAATTTAGATCAAGAATTTATTTAATTTAATGTATTAACGAGAGAATAATTATTTAATTTCATTTAGTTTGTAACGTTGGCTACAGTGACGTTAGAGTTGTACGAACGCCCTACAAAAACGCATTGTTGTGAATCCGCGGAGCCCCGCTAGAGAGCCACGTGAGACATCTTGTGCTGCGTACTTTTAAATTATTTTTGTTTTATGAAGATTTGGGCTAGCCACACTGTAAGTCAACTATTTATACTGTTAATAATGTATGGTTCAGATGTTAGAGCATATGTTAATAACAAAGTTGTGTCTTTTACGTGATATATAACTTGAAATTATGTGATATAAGTAAGTGCCATTCCTATTGTACTCTTATATTTTTACCAAGCTTTATTTCAGTTCAGTATCTAGTCTTTAGTTATTGATCTTTTATAAAGTGCCATAATTAACTCAGGAAAGGTCATAAAATAGTATAAGGAATAAGAAGTCATTTGTTTGTTTAATGTTTACATATATGCTAGTCTTGCAGTATTTTTATAATTTTCTATTGATTTGTTCTTAATATTTCTATCACATATTGTATTAATATTATTTGATATTTGTATGATTCATTTACTTTATTTGTGTACAACTTTTTATTTCCAAAACTGTGAAGATTTATTTTCTTACAGCTTTTCACCTCACAATTACGTGCACGCTCACGCGTACGTGTATGTTGTCATCTTGCAAGTTGGATACACTGCTCATACCTACCAGCTTGTGAATATGACAATAAAGGTTTAACTGACTGCTAGTGTTTTACTGGAGGCAGTACAACAGTGGTGCCCTTGTTTACAAGACCTGTAGATTACCAACTCTATGTCCCCGAGATACAGTGTCTATAGTACCTTGTAAAACATTAAAGGCCTATCCCCTTCATGGGGTCTGTCATACATTCCGAATGTTGTAGATCAACCTGAGACTCCTGAGACTATGTCTAGACCGGAAGACTCTCAGATAAAAAAGACAGGTACAAGATCAGAATGGGGCACATTTCCAAGATCCTCAACCTGGTAATTCAAATAATCAAGGTTAAGGGAACTAGACTCTCTGAGTCTAGCCGTCGCTGTGATCGGACGTGTTTAACCTCCTCTCCACATCAGCCATACAACTCGGCATAACCATGGCATCCCATTGTCCAGCAGAGTCAGAGGGAAATCTGGCTCCCTCCCCCAGGTCAAAGGGGGCCAACCGGGAGGCTACCCCGGTGCTTCTACTAGCTCCTATCCCCGGAGTGAAGGGGTTCCCTTAGCCCAGGGTAATGAGCTCCCTTCCCAGGGTTATGGGACCTCCGCCCAAGGCCATGGGCCCCCCGGTAGCGAGGGTCAAAGCTCCCCCCCCCCAGGGTGATGGGCTCTCCCACAGCAGCCTGGGGAATGGCTGCTCCCCCACCCAAGGCAATGGGTGTATCAGTGAAGACAGTGCTAGCAGTGAAAATATTGAAAGCAAAACTGAACAATCAATCAATCAAATCGGCAATGTATGAATAGTGCTTTGTTGCCACGAAAAAAGCGTGGGCTAGATTGCTTCTCTGTGATCAGATTAAGAAACTATTTGGTCTGGAAGAGATTGAAAAAGGCCCATGATATCGTAATCAACCTCTCAGACTCTAGGAAACCTAGAAACACAACTCGAGACACGAGGAAAATGATTAACATTATTGTGCACGCTATGATCGACCACTGTGTTAATAGGGAAAATCTGGTGTTTGCAACAACTAACATCCCAACCACGGACTGGACGCCGCCGAAAAAGACAGGTATTTCTACTCCTTTTATTAAGTTCTTCCAAAAGACTAAACATCAGGAAGCACAGACACACCTAGAACCTTCCTTCAACAATGATTGTTGGAAAACGAAATAGATTTGCTAATGGGAATGTTCTCCGAACAACAGGCGACGCTCAACAAAATGAAAAATCAGAAGGAATGCGCAGAGGCAGCAGACGTCACGACAGACCCGCTCCCCCCCTTCCAAATCCCGTCCGACCTCCCTTCTCCTGTCTTTGACCAATCCACCTACCAATCTTTCCCATTTGCTTCTCCTCCCCCTATCAGAACGCCCTCTACCTCTACCCAAGAACCCCCCTCCACACCCTCCTGCACGATGACCCCGTGGCCAGCGACCCACTCAGCTCCCTCCCCCTCCCGCCTATCCCCCCCAATCCCCGCCCGCAGTGAGCGAGCAGGCGTGCGCCCTTGCTGACTCGCCAGCCTCCCCGAGTAACAAGACACCTCAGCAGTCTTCGAACACCTCGCAAATCAAGAGGAAAAACGAGGCATCTACACAAGTAACGCCTACGCGAAGCTTTAAGAGATAAAATAAAAATAAAAACAATCAGAAAGAACTAGACCCCAATCGCCAGTGTGATGACGCAACTCATCACCAGGTGCCAGGAATCCCCCCTCCCACTGCCCCCCCCTACTCCAGCCGTGATAAACAACTACGGAGAAAGAGCGGAGCAAGTTGCTGAGGACGAAGGTTTCGTCACAGTAACATCAAGGAAACAAAAGAAAAAAACAAGAAAAGAACGACAAGCGCCAAAACCCTTAGCAGGAGTTGATCGACCTGACACTGTTCCTGTACATCACAAGCTGCCATCCAGACACAAATGAAGAAGACATCGAAGATCATCTGTCGGACAATTTTGAAAACATATCAAGTGTAAAAGCAAACAAAACCGTGATGACACATAATTACTACACTAGTTTCACGGTAACAGTACGAGGCCGAGAAATAACGCCTGAACTATTTTTAGACTCGGATGCCTTCCCAAGGAATGTCAAAGTGTTCCTCAACAGAAACAAGTACAATCGTGATCAGACGGTTTAATAAGGCAATGCCCTCAGCAAGTCCGACTGTCAAAACAGACCACATTAACACTCAGTCTCTCCTTGGGCATTTTGATGACATAGGAATGCTTATAATGGAGAGCGATCTCGACATATTATGTATTAGCGAAAGGGTATCTCTTACATATATGCAGACTCCACCTCCACGTCCTGCATCATATCTGTAAATATGAAAGTTTGGAATGCTGATGAAAGTGCTTGAAATTTCTTGGTGAAGCCGTTTCACTTTTGCACAGGATATCGATATTTCTCTCCTTAATTAATAATTCAATTTCTTCAAAGTGTCCGAGGAGAGACTGTGCACTGATGTGCTCAATTCTGATTGTGCTTGGTGTTTTGACCGCCGGACTTTCAGCGTCAAACATGCCGGACTTTCAGCGTCAAACATCCTGCTCGTCTTTGTACTTGTTTCTATTGAGGAACACCTTTACATTATCAGGAAAGACGTCGGACTCTAAGAAAAGACCTGGGTTAATATCCTTGCCTCTTATAGTAACTGTGAAGCTCGAGTAATAATTGTGTGTCATTTTCGTTTTGAATGCTTTCACAATTATGGTTCTCAGTCATGATGCCAAATCATAATAGCCCAAGAATCAACTCTCTTACAAATTTTGCAAGCAGATAACGTAGACAAACAGGTAAATGTGTTCACGGAAGTGATCAATGATAGTATAGATGCCATCGCCCCCTTTGTTACAAAAATCATTAAACGTCCTCCGCCCCCCTGGATAAACGACTATCAAGAGAGCCATAACAGATAGAAATAATATGCATAACGCTCTCAAAAATAAGAGATTCGATACGACACTCCAGTCTGACTATAAATAAAGGAAGAGAAATGTCAAATCACTAATACAAGAAGCCAAAACTGATTATTTTAGAAATAGATTAACGAATTGTAAAAAAAGATTCAGCTAAAACATGGAAGATTATAAAGACACTTGTACCAAACAAAAACAACCATAAAGATAATCTAAACACCAAAATTAGTGCAAATGAATTTAATGAGTTCTTCGCTATAATTGGACATTCCGCATATGAACAAACAAACGCTTCCATATCTAAACAAAATACAGTTAGGATAAGGCCTCAGCCAATAGTTTCAGACCACAACCTGTTCAAATAGAAACCGTAATCCTGACAAAGTCTGTGGGAGTGGATGGCATTGCTCTTTGCTTTCTCAGACAGCCTACCTGCTGTGGCGTATTATTTAACGGTTATCATTAATACATCTTTGGTCACCGGTGACTTCCCATCGCTCTGGAAGCATGGCATAATAACACCAGTTCTCAAATCTGGCGACAAAGACGAAGTTAATAATTATCGCCCTATTACCATGCTGTCGAAGGTTCTCGAAGAAATCGTAGCAGACCAATTGACAATATTTCTAGACACATGACCTACTATCTAGAACACAGCATGGCTTCAGAAGTAAGCTGTCTACTGAAACAACATTATTGCAAATTACAAATAAAATTTATGAGAATATAGACAACCGTATAAACTTGCTTACATTGTGTGATTTATCAAAGGCCTTTGATAGTGTCAGTCACGAAATCCTCATTTGTAAACTAATGAATCACAAAATTGACACATATTGGTTCAGAAGTTATCTAAGTAATAGAACCCAATCAGTCAAAATCATCGAGAATATATCAGAAAAACAGAATGTATCCTTTGGTGTCCCACAAGGATCTATATTAGGCCCAATCCTGTTCATAATATTTGTAAATGATCTGTCAACCATAACCCAAAATTGCCTTCTTGTTCAATACGCCGATGATTCACAATTTCTACATAGTGATTCTGTAAACAATTTATATTCACTGATACTAAAGACCCAGGAGACACTTTCACAAGTAAAAGGATACTTTGACTCAAATGGCCCAAGATAAATCCAGATAAGACACAATGTATCTTCATAGGTAGTCGCCAGAACATCGCCAAAATTCCTGTAAACACGACCATAATATTTGAAGACAGCTACATAAGACCGAGCACTTTTGTAAAAAACCTAGGCGTACTCATTGACAGATTCATGGCATTCGAAAACCACGTCGATAACATCCATAGGAAAGTAATGGGCACACTAATTTACCTAAGTCCTATCAAAAATAGAATCCCTGCTGAAACTAGAATATCTGTTATACAAACACTAGTTCTCAGTATAATTAACTATTGCTCAAATATATGGGGTACAGCAAACAAAGGTCAAATTCAGAAAATTCAAAAATTGCAAAACTTTGCTGCCAGGGTAGCTCTTGGGAACGTAAAGAAGCATGACCACATTACCCCACACATAAACACACTAAGTTGGCTAAAAGTACATGACAAAGGCAACTATGATGCACACTAATTCACAAAATGATCCACGGTTTTTATCCAAAATTATTGTTAACCCTTCCAACTGTAGGTAATATAACCTGTGTCCAAACAAGACAAGGTAACTCCCTATATGTTAAAAGATCACATACAGACACAGGGACACGACAGATATTAACACGTGGACCCATGGTATGGAACCAACTGCCTTTTGATAGAAACATTCAAAACTCAAATACACTCAAAAGGAAATTAGAGGAACATCTATTAAATCACCAATGACATCAGGTTTCTAAATATAAGAATAGACAAGATTTATATGTACCACCATTGATTCTGTGTTTAACATTTATTTGTACTGTAACATCACTATGGATATAATAAGAATAACCATTGCAACAAATGGAATAAAGTATTTTGAATTTGAATTTGAATCCTTAGAGAACAACCCGAGGAAAGTTACCTAAGTACATGGTGGACCAATATATTCTTGGTAGACCAATAATTTCTTTATATTATTGTACCCAATAATGTTCTCTTTTTAAGGTCAGTATTGTATTTCCTTTAAGGGGGAAGGAAGTGTTATGTATACGAATGAAGTATACAGTTCCTATTTAGTTATATACATTGTATTAGGGTATTACTCCCCTCCCTTCCGTCTCAACCCACTCCGACCCCGCGAACCCGTGACCCTGCTGACGCGCCAGCCCCCCCTCGTCCGGTGCCACGCAAGCGATCACCCAACAACGCTGAGACATCAACAACCGGCATGAGGAACGAAGCTTCTACACAAGTAACGCCCAGAAGAAGCTACGGTAGAAAAAGTAGAAGGAAAAACAAGCAAAGACATCTTCCACCAAATCGCCACTGGGAGGATGCCACGCACCACCACGTGCCTGGAGTACCTGCCCCCTCTACTACTCCACAAGCACCACAACTCGTCGTCAACAACTACGCAGAACGATCGGAAACACAACAACAAACAAACGTGCAGCCGCAGCCCCACCAAGACGAGGAAGGGTTCGTTCAAGTCAACAATAGAAAACAAAGAAGAAAAGCAAGAGAGGAACGCCACTCGTCAAAACCCCTGCAAGGTGCCGACCGTCCTCAGGTAGTGTACTTGTATATCACGAGTTGCCATCCGGACACAAACGAGGAAGATATTGAGGACTTCCTTGAAAATAAATTCGACATTATTTCCAATGTGAAAGCATTCAAAACGAAAATGACACACAATTATTACTCGAGCTTCACAGTTACTATAAGAGGCAAGGATATTAACCCAGATCTTTTCTTAGAGTCCGACGTCTTTCCTGATAATGTAAAGGTGTTCCTAAATAGAAACAAGTACAAAATCGAGCAGGATGTTTGACGCTATAAGTCCGGCGGTCAAAACACTAAGCACAATCAGAATTGAGCACATCAATGCACAGTCTCTCCTCGGACACTTTGAAGAAATTGAATTATTAATTAAGGAGAGAAATATCGATATCCTGTGCATTAGTGAAACTTGGGTTCACCAAGAAATATCAAGCAGTTTCATCAGCATTCCAAACTTTCATATTTACAGATGTGATGCAGGACGTGGAGGTGGAGTCTGCATATATGTAAGAGATACCCTTAAATCAAATAAGATCTCTACAGCTGTAAATGATACAGCAGTAGAGGACATCTGGGTAACCGTACAAAGTAATATGCATCCTTCCATCCTCGTCAGCACAATCTATAGACACCCACATGCTACAGCAGAATCTTTTGAGTATCTTGAAAATATTTTCAGAGAAATGTCATTAAAAAGAAAACCCCTATTCATCCTAGGTGACTTAAATAACGATCTAAAAAAATCAAATGCAAAGCTAACTGGGACAATTAATAAAAATAAATTAAAACAACTTGTAAACAAGCCTACAAGGATTACAGTAACTATTTCTTCTATATTAGATGTCATAATAACAAACAGTCCCGATATTATTCTTCACACAGATTTATCACATGCCCAATTGTGATCTTAAATATAGAAAAACTAAAGCGACAACCAGTCACCAAAACTTCTCGTGATCTAACCCATTACGATCCTAAATTACTCTGCGAACATATAGCAATGCCATCATTTCCTACGGAATTTGTTTTTCTTAAGTGTTTTGCTGTTAATATAATTGTTTCTACTCCTACTGGTTGCGGTCTGAAAAAGTTTGTTTTAGGCCTTGTTTCATTTATGTTGCGTAGATGTGTGGAAGCGGTTTAAGCAACAGATAATGTTGACAGACAAATTGCCACTTTAACAGAAGTGATAAAGAATAGCATAAACGCCTCCGCACCCATTAAAACTAAAGCAGCAAAACGTCCTCCCGCCCCCTGGATAGATGACAACATCAAGAGAGCCATAAATGATAGAATACTCAGAAAGCTCTCAAAATAAACAGATCTGACACCACCCTTCAGGCTGAATATAAACACAAGAAAAGGAATGCGAAAACACTTATTCATAGTGCGAAAACAAATTATTTCAAAAGTGAGATCAATGAATGCAGAAACGATTCTGCCGAAACATGGAAACTGGTTAAGACATTAGTGCCAAATAAGAAACAAAACACAGACATTTCCAAAAATTCCATAAATGATGTAGAACACTTTAATAACTTCTTTGCAGAGGTCGGTAGGCTCACTTACGAACAGGCAACCGCCTAAACACATCTACGCAACAGAAATGAAACAAGGCCTAAAACAAACTTTTTCAGACCGCAACCAGTAGGAGTAGAAACAATTATATTAACAGCAAAACACATGAAAAACAACTTCCGTAGGAGCTGACAGCGTTTCACAAACGATAGTCTACCAGCAATTGCATACTATCTGACAGTCATCAATACACATCCATAGTCACCGGTGTCTATCCATCACTTTGGAAACATGGTATCAAAACACCTATTTACAAATCCGGTGATACAGACGAAATAGATAATTATCGACCCATCACAATACTGCCGGTAATATCTAAAGTACTCGAGAAAATAGTCTCGAACCAATTAATAGCATTTTTGGAAGATAATAACCTTATATCAAACACGCAACACGGGTTTACAAGTAAACTGTCAACCGAAACAGCGTTACAAAAAGTCACAAATGAAATTTATAACATAGACAACAACCAGATAAATCTGCTCACTTTGTGTGACTTATCTAAGGCCTTTGACAGCTTCAGCCAGGAAATACTTCTCAACAAACTAACAAATCACGGAATTGATAACTTTTGGTTTAAAGATTACTTGTCCGCGAGAACTCAATCACTCAAAATTCATGAAAAAGTATCAAAGAAACAAGTTTCGTTCGATGTTCCACAAGGCTCCATCCTAGGCCCTTCTTATTCACTATTTTCATCAATGATCTGTCATCAACTGCAAAAAAATTCTTATTCAGTACGCTGATGACTCTCAATTTCTTCACGCCGCCTCTGTTGACAATTTAAATGAGTAGGAAAAGCTAAACAAACCCTAACAGAAGCAAAACAATACTTTGAAATAAATGGTCTGAAGCTAAATCCACAGAAAACACAATGTATTTTCATAGGCAGCCGTCAGAACATTGCAAAAATACCCACAGATACAATTATAGAATTCCAGGGCTGCTACATCAAACCCAGCACAATAAAAAATCAAGGAGTTTCCATAGACAGATACATGACATTTGAGACACACATTGACCACATATACAGGAAAGTAATGGGCACTCTAATACACTTAAATCATCATCAAAAATGAAATACCCACAGAAACAAGAATTATTGTTAAACAAACAACACTAGCACTTAGTATAATCAATTACTGCCTGAACATCAGGGGCTCCACAAATAAAACACAAATACAAAGGAAACAGAAACTACAGAACTTTGCAGCAAGAGTAGCACTAGGAAATATAAATAAATATGACCACATCACACCACATATCAACACACTAAAATGGTTAAAAGTGCAACAGAAATGCAACTATGACACATGCATTCTAATCCATAATATTAAACAGGGAATTTACCCAAATTGGCTATTACCTATACGGACAACAGGTAACACAACGGGTGTCTAAACAAGGCAAAACAACTACTTATATATCAAGAGATCAAATACAGAAACCGGGGCAAGAAATATGCTAATCCGAGGACTGGTGACTTGGAACCAATTACCCGAAAATATAAGAAATATTTCCAACCAAAAGACATTTGAAACAAAAGTGAAAGAATATCTACTGAAATATCAATGACATCAGACGCATAAACATCAAGCCCAGCACGATATTTCAATCGCATATGGTATTATTGTGTAATTTTGTTCCACAAGCATTGTATAATATCTATGTTCATAGCACCCTATTGCATTGTGTAAACACCTTATATGTAAAGAGAATACCCATTGTAATTAATGGAATAAAGTATTTGAATTTGAATTTGAATACTAACAATATATTCAAGTTACCCCTACAATACGTTTTCTATGTACCCGCACCACCTACCGGCAAGTATGTAAACTACTAATCCTCCCTCGTATAAGATCTTAATAAAGCAAGCAGCATCTTACAAGACCTCGTATAATTAACCCCACAATTGAACGTTATAAGATCCAACATTATACAGTTGGCGACGAACATGGGATTACCACAGAAGATTAATTATAGCAACATATTTACACCTTGCAGGTTAGTAAATGGAATACTAATGGAATTATAGTTGTGCACAAACAACCAAAGGTCAATAATTAATGATAACTAATCACAATAAGGATTAATGATTAAGAATAAAAATCGGTAATTAATCATAATAATTTGTATTACATAACATAACAGATAATAATAATCTATCATTACAAAATCAGAGTGGTAATACTCTGATTCTCGTAAACAAAAATATACTTGTATTAATGACTTGACATTTCTCTTCCTTTGTTTATACTCAGCTTGGAATGTCATGTCGAATCTGTCATTTTTGAGAGCTTTATGCACACTATTTCTATCTGAAATGGCTCTCTTGATGTCGTTAATCCAAGGGGCCGGAGGACGTCAAATAATTTTGTAACAAAGGGGGCGACGGCATCTATGCTATCATTAATCACTTCTGTGAACACATTTACCTGTTTGTCTATGTTATCTGATTGCAAAATTTGTTGATTCTTTGGCTATTATGAGTTGGCATAAAGACAGAATCATATTTGGCTAATTCACGAAAAAAATTTGTAATTGGTGGTCGCTTTGATTTCTGAGACTCCCGGCACCTGGAAAGAGCGGAGCAAGCTGTTGAAGACGAAGGTTTCGTCACAGTAACATCAAGGAAACAAAAGAAATTAACAAGAGAAGAACGACAAGCGCCAAAACCCTTAGCAGGAGCTGATCGACCTGACACAGTGTTCCTGTATATCACAAGTTGTCACTCAGATACAAATGAAGAAGACATCGGTAACTGTACGGGACCGAGAAATAACGCCCGAACTATTTTTAGACTCTGATGCCTTCCCAAGGAATGTCAAAGTGTTCCTCAACAGAAACAAATACAATCGTGATCACAGGGTTTGACAAGGCAATGCCCTCAGCAAATATTGGTAGGATGAGGCCCTCAGCCAATAGTTTCAGACCACAACCCGTTAAAATAGAAACAGTAATCCTGACAATAAAACATATGTGTGTGACAAAGGCTGAGGGGGCGGATGGCATTGCTTTTCGCTTTCTCAGAGACAGTCTACCTGCTATGCCGTATTATGTAACTGTTATCATTAATACATCTTTAGTCACCGGTGACTTTCCATCGCTTTGGGAATACGGCATAACACCAGTTAACAATTATCGCCCTATTACCATATTTCCCTAAACTGTCTAATGGTCTCGAAAAAATCGTAGCAGACCAAATGACAATATTTCTAGACACATGACCTACTATCTAGAAGACAGCATGGCTTCAGAAGTAAGCTGTCTATCTGAAAAAGCATTATTACAAATTACAAATAAAATTTATGAGAATATAGACAACCATGTAATCATTGTGCGACTTATCCAAGGCCTTTGATAGTGTCAATCACGAAATATTCATTAGTAAACTAATAAATCACAAGACATGCATATTGGTTCAGAAGTTATCTAAGTAATAGAACCCAATCAGCTAAAATTTGCGAGAATATATTAGCAAAACAGTACCTTTTGGTGTTCCAAAAGGATCTACATTTGGCCAAATCCTGTTCACAATATTCGTGAACGATCTGCTAACATTATGCTGCACCGTTGCTAAGGCTGGCGGCAAACGCGGTGAATAGCGGGAGGCATCACATGCAGCCAAACTTGATACGCGCGAAAAATCACGATAGCCCAAAATTGCCTTGTTGTTCAATACACCAGTGACTCACAATTTCTCTAACTTAGATGAACTGATAAAAAGACCCAGGAGACACTTTCACAAGTAAAAATGATACTTGGACACAAATGGTCTGAAGATAAAACCAGATAACACACTCTACCTTCATAGGTAGTTGCCAAAACATCGCCAAAATTCCTGTGAACACGACCATAAAATTTGAAGACAGCTACATAAGACCGAGCTCTTGCACACTAATTCATAAAATGATCCAAGGTTTTTATCCAATATAGCTTTTAACCCTTCCAACTGTAGGTAACACAACCTGTGTCCAAAGAAGACAGGTTAACTCCCTGTATGTCAAAAGATCATGTATAGACATAGGGGCACGACAGACACTAACACGTGGAAGCATATTATGGAACCAACTACCTTGTAATATGAAACATTCAGAACTCAAATAATAAAAAAATGAATAAATAAATAAAGGAACATCTCTTAACATTGATATCCTTCAACAGATTCATAATGTCGGAAAGTATACCGTCCCTTCTGTGGACCTTGTTAGACAATGAAAATATTAAACAGCAAATTTATCAAAACCGAATTAAGTGATACCAAAACCGAAGTAAGTGATGATATCAAACAGAATGTGGAAAAAAATGTATAACCAATGTGAAGAACGCGTTCCAACGCACTATAAGCCCGAAGATGGTTATTGGGATGAAGTGATAAAACAATCGTCATCGAATGAGAATCTCTATGACAACATTCCATCGAATGTTGATCCATCCAATATTGCTTATTTTCATTATATGAAGCTCTTGCACAAGAATAAGAATAAGATTCTTTTAGATAATAATATTGTGAAATTTGCAATGCCCATTCTAGTATGTTTAGGTACTCTTTGTAATGACTCAACATACGGGTATTTAATATTTATAATTTGTTTGATGTTACTCTTAACATCATCTCTATTGATCAAAGCATTTCCAATAATAATCTTGATAAGTTTGCTTGCGTACATACTCTACTTTTGCGATCAGCAGCAGATTCAACCCTCAACCAGCACACCATATAGATTTTCCTATGCACCATATAGATATTCACCATATGGATTTCCTGCACCTGGATTCTCCATTCATCTTTAAAAGATGAAGGATATATATATATATATATATATATATATATATATATATATATATATATGTATATATATAGATAGATAGATAGATACAGAAACGTATGAATATATATATATATATATTATATATATATAATATATATATATATATATTATATATATATAATATATATATATATATATATTATATATATATATATTATATAGATACAGAAACGTATGAATATATATATATATATATATATATATATATATATATATATATATATATATATATATATAAACGTATGACATACAACAACACTGCACGTGATAGAATAAAGAATATACGTCATCTCTAAAGATAAAGGTCATATATAAAGGAAGTGTAGAAACGTATGATACACAGCAACACTGCACGTAATAGAACAATGAATGTACGTCATCAAAGAGGCATAAAACGTTTTGGTATAGTCCCTTCACACCGGTATAAAAGACCGGCTCAAGTAGTAGCAGTCACAGTTCTAGAGAGATAAAGAAAGAAAATCAGCAGCGCAATGGTTGCTCCTGTTATCGCACACAAGTTACTGCCGCCGAGATCATTTGTGAGGATTCCAGGCAGCGGATCCTCCTGCAAGACAGCGAGCTCCGTCTATCGTGATTTTTCGCGCGTATCAAGTTTGGCTGCATGTGATGCCTCCCGCTATTCACCGCGTTTGCCGCCAGCCTTAGCAACGGTGCAGCATAATAGCAGTAATAACAATAGAAAGATGCAACCTATGCAAGTCAGACTCCTATCTAGAGCTCTATTTGAATCACCAATGGCATCAAGTTTCAAAATATAAGAACAGGCAATATTTATATGTACTACTATTGATTCTATGTCTAACTTATATGTACTGTATGCATATCATCAGAATAACCATTGTAACAAATGGAATAAAATATTTTGAATTTGAATTTGAATTTGCTTATGCGCCAGATCCTCTCAGCCTGGCAGCATGCAACCGTACTGAAACATCGGTTACTGCTATGACAAGCGAGGAATCGACACAAGTAACACCGAGAAGTTATAGCAAGAGAAAGAACAAAGAAATAAATCTTACGCCCAACCGCCAGTGAGACCACGCAACGCTAGTGAGACCCTGCCCCCAAATACCCCCTCACCACAAACAAGTGCCAACGTTCGTAGTTATCACAGAACGACCATTCGCAGTCACACCAACAAGACTAGGAGGGTTTCGTCACTGTCACCTCCAGGTTAGTACTGTGGTAACATGTCGGCTTCCCATCCGAGGGGTCGGCGGTTCGCGCCCCGCCCAGGCGCGAGAAGTTGCAATTGTCGCCCGGAGGTTACTGCTGTGGCTGGGCACCACGGTGGGTAAGAACTAAGCTCTGTCGCGTCAGCACTCGCTGATACACGTTGATCGAGTCGACATCTGTCGGCACAGGCCGGGCTCCCCCATAGCCCGGGCGAGGCTCAGCTTCGCATATCGGACTTATCCTTATCCTTACCTCCACAAAAGGGAAAAGAAAACACGAGAGGAGCGCCACACATCCAAACCATTACAACGTTCTCAGTAAACTACCTTCTCTGAATTTGGTAAAAAAAAGGAAAAACGGTTGATAGATACTTGATACTGAAAGGCTGCTCTATCAACATCTCTAATGATGATATGCAATAAACAGCTATCGTTGGATTTCACAAACCTCAAGTTAATCGATTGACAGATATATTCTCTACTGGTGTGCTTGCATCCTTCGAGCTGCCCCTGTTGGAACTCAGAAACAGTACTTGTGTTTCGTATTGGTACTGCGAAGTGTGGTGGTATGTTGAAAAGGAAGGAACGTCCATCAACAGGGATGGGTATGTCACCCTGATACAGCTGAAGAAGACAGAACTTTCTCGTTCTCGTTTGACAATATAGCTTCGCAGTAACAATTAGAGGCAAAGATACAAACTAAAACAGTCAATTCATGAATACAATCAACATAGAATAAATTAACACGTAATCCCTTCTTGGTCACTTTAAATGATAAAGAAATTACTCATTTCTTGGCGAAGCCATGTTTCACCAACATAAATTATGATATTTCTCTCCGTAATCATTTCAGTTTCTTCAATGACCAAAAAGGGATTGTGCATTGATAAGTTCTATTTTGATCGCATTACAAAAGTTATGTGTAAATTCACTGATTCTAAAATTCGCGAGTTCGGATCATGGATTAAACAGCATGACAGGACCGAAGTTCTCAACGCTCCCGACCCGAATACTAAATGCCAACTATTCTATAAATCAGTCTGGAATCAAGCTGACAACTGCTTTCCCTTAAAAAGAAGATCCACTCACCATCAGGATAAATCGTGGTTCACCAACAGGGTCAAAGACAAAAACCCTACAAACTAGAAATATCAATGCTACAAAGTACTTAGCAAATAAAAGTTAGGCAAGAGATAAGATCAGGCTAAGAAAAAATTATCAGAAGCAAATAATTGATAAAATCAGTGACGCAAATCCCAAATCGTGGTATAGCCACATTAGGAATTTAATCGGTGACAAAAGAAATGACAGTTACCTCTCCCACATTAGCGAAATTGCCGACTCGCCAGAAAGCGCCGCTAACATCATCAACTGTCACTTTGCAAACATCAACAAGCTACTCCCACCACTACAATCAATAGAGCTGCGAGCTTACTTACCCACGCACACTCTGCAAGCAATTGTCAGAGAATACGACGTGTACCAACACTTAAAAAGGATAGCAAAAGGTATATTCTGTCCCTGATGAGATCCCGCCGAGGTTACTACGAGAATTCGCTCCCGAGCTCGCCACCTCCTCTGCGATATCTCTAATTGCTCCATCACTGAAGGCGTGGTACCTGACCTATGGAAGCATGCTATCAGTCTCAATTCCCAAAACAAATCCACCCAATTTTCTCGATGACCTTAGGCCCATATCATTAACTACTCCTTGCAAAATACTCGAGAGAATAATTCCTAAATAATTGTGGAAAATATTTGCCCCCAAATTAGATTATCGCCAATTTGGAAACATCAAGGGTAGCTCCACAGTCCACTACCTAGTTGACCTGATCAATTATATCACTTCAAATGTAGACAAAAGACTCGAGGTCACTACCGTCACCATCGACCTGAGGAAAGCATTTAATCTCATCGACCACACCACATTAAGAAAATGATTTCTCTGGGTTTCCACGAGGGCTGGGTGAAGTGGATATCTTCCTTCATCAACCTTCGCTCCCAGAGGACTCGTGCAAACAACCAAATATCCGATGAAATTGATCTTCACTGCGGTGTCCCTCAAGGAACGGTCCTCGGCCCATTATTGTTTCTGATAATGGCAAGTCGGATTTACTCGACGACATCAAGAAATACCGTGACCTTCAACATAGGGTGGAAGTTCACAATATAGTAAATTTATCTTGGTAAAGTTCTGTATCTTCAGTTGTGATCATTATCATAGTAGGAGCCGTAGTCTTGCGGGCAGTGAAACAGTTCCGTTGTTGTACCTCCACTTCCCGTTAGTATGCGAGTGCTACCCGGCTGAGCGAGCTGAATTGGGACGATTCTAATCGGCCGGGGGAGTGTGTGGCAAGACCATCAAACAGTACAGAAATATGAGTGATATGAGTGGAAGATTCTGTATGCATAGGTGTAAGTGCCTTTCACGTGTCCTATGAGTGACACGACCAATAAAAAGGAACCTTTGCGTGAGGCCCCGGACAGGTGTGTCTGTGCCTATCCTTCCGTGTGAACTTGTCTGTGTCCGAGTGTACAATAGCGGAACTACCTTATCCTGGTGTAAATATATATATATATATATATATATATATATATATATATATATATATGTATATACATATATATATATATATATATATATATATATATATATATATATATATATATATATATATATATATATATATATATATATATTCTTGTAACCATTTCCCTTTGTCTATATGTACTGATAGTTCCCTAGTAAATAGAAACTGCTGTGAGTATTTCATTTACTCCACGCATTACATAACATTCTTGCGTGAATACAGTGATTAAGAGTGATTGCGTCTCGCATCTATGGGAGGTGCAATTCGTCACCAGTAACACTTTCAGACCGAACATATAATGCTAGTTCAGAGTGAACCAATAGTGATTGTGTAGAATCACTAATTGTACGAATTGACGAGGTTCGTACATGTGACATGGCCACCTTACAGTCCCCTTGAATTTTCTACTGTATTGCCATCTCATGAGCTGGTGTTTGGCACACAAGCCACCTACCCGCGCCGCTAATTCTATTAGCCCCTAGCAGCCCTCTGTTCCCGTTATTTTGTGTTTATTAATTGATGTACCCTCGCTTGTGACTATCTCCTGTGCATTGTTGGGCTTATATATACACCTGGTTGTTACGTCCATACCCCGTGCTCGTATTTACATGTGTTGTATTTTCTTAGAGTTATGTATCCATATTTATTACGTTTCTTCTTAGTTGCATGTGCTGTGCTACCTTAGGAAAAGTTACCAGTCTAGCCGCCGTGGTGATCGGCCGTGTTTTGTCTCCACCGCAATCCATGCCTTCTCATGGTCCCGCGATGCTAGAAGATAATCTGTCCCCTTCCCCTGGGTTTGAGGAAGCCAACCAGAGGCCTCCCTGGTGTTTCCTTGGGCAGCTAGCATGAGCTCTTATCCCCATAGTGAAAGCTGACCCTTGGCCCAGGTTAATGTGCCCCCATCCCAGGGTACAGGTGTCGTACTAAAAACGAATCGACATGAAAAACAACGATCGTGAGTGAAATTGTGTGACCGGCCTGCAGTGGAGTGCCAGATATCACCTAGACACGAGGGGAGATGGATTGCGGATTGACTGTGCGATTAGACTACAAGCTTACCTTTTGGTGAGGCTAGTGCATAATTAGTGTTTCTCGTGACTGCGAACCGACGGCGGTATTGTCTCGGCGAGCAGGTGTAATATCTCATTGTATAAATTTTACCTTTCACATATATTTGATTTGAATAATTGTTAGTAAATCAAAGTAATTTAACTAACTGTGTTTATATCAAATCCTTTAATAACTAGGTGAATAGTTACTAAGACTATCTCTCTTCTCTTACAAAGAGGGAGTGGTGGCAGTGTCATGTTTAATTAAGGTTCTGCTCAGACAGGTAACATGAAATAGAATTTCAAGTAGACTCGTATAGCTGAATTATACTTTTATTTCTTAATTAATAAGTAATTTACAGGCGTACGATACAGGGCAAGGTTGATCATCTGTGATCAAATTAGAAAATAGGGGACAAACATTATCGAGCACACTCACTGATCAGTGTGTCGATAATCAAAGCATACTGCTCGCAACAACTACAACGGACACTCCCCCAACAGACTCTCTGAGTCTAGCCGCCGTGGTGATCGGACGTGTTTTGCTTCCTCTCCGCCGCAGCCCCGCAACTCAGCAAAACCATGCATACTCATGGTCCCACCAAGTCAGAGGGTTATCTGACCCCTCCCCCCGGGTTTGAGGGGGGCCAACCAGGGGGCTTCCCTGGTGCTTCCTCGGGCAGCTAGCCCGGGCTCTAGTCCCCAGAGTGAAAGGGGATCCCTGTCCCAGGGTACAGGGACCTCAGCCCTAGGATATGGGCCCCCCGGCAGCATGGGTCAGAGCTGCCTCCCCGCCTACGAGGATGGGCACCCCCATGGCAGCCAGGGTCAAGGCTGCCCCCCGGCCCAGGGTGAGGGGACCCTTAGCAGTAACACCAGTGATAACAGTGTAAACAGTGTGCATCAATCTGAAAGAGCAATTTATCAGTTCGGCAGCTTAACAATAGTGCTAAACACAATTCTGTGTTTCGTTGCTACGAAAAAGTCTTGGCCACGGTCGGTCATCTATGATCAAATTAAAAAACATTACAGACCGGCTGAAATCGAACAAGCCCATGACATTGTGATCAGTTTATCCGACTCCAGAAAACCCAGGAGCACAACGGACACTAAACGGATAACAAACATTATTGTGCACACTATGATTGATCAGTGTGTAGATAATCAAAACATAGTGTTCGCAACAACTACAACGGACACTCCTCCAACAGACTGGTCACCACCTAAGAAATCAGGTAATTCTATTCCTTTTGTAAAGTTCTTTCAAAAGAGTACAGACCAAGGAACACAGACCTGTAATGGGCCTTCCCTCACGGACCAAAACCTAATTGAAAACAAAATCAACTTGTTGGTCGGAATGTTTTCCGAACAACAGTCGACTATCAATAAAATAATAGGGCAAAAACAAGCAGAGGACACATCGGCCACACAAGAGCCGATCCCCCCATACCTCCCATCCCCAACCCGTGATCAGACCACATATGAAACCTTACCGTTCACATCTCCCCAGTCACAACGCCCCCTACCTCCACCCCAAACCTCTCCTCCACACCTTCCGTTCCTATACCCGCGACCAGAAATCCTCCCCTCTCTCCCTGCCCGCGGCCAGCCAGCTCCCTCGCGCCCTTGCTGATTCGCCAGCCTCCAACTCTGTTGAGCCATCCACGTGCCCCTCGCCCGGCACTCCCAGCCAGCAGACCCCCGCCCCTACAGACGCCCCCGCCTCCCCAAAGTCAACTAAGAGCCCTCCTGCCGTGAGACCCAAAACCAACACGCCAAAGAAGACTAAGGTGGAAGCTTCTACACAAGTAACACCTAAACGGAGCTTTAGAAAAAGACAAAACAACAGGAGTAACAATCAAAGAGAACAACTCGACTGGGAGGAAACAGCTCAGCAGCAGGTCCAAGAGGCTACCACCCAACCCGCTGCCCCCTCTCCTCCAGCAGCACCACCAGTCATCATTAACAGCTATGCAGAAAGAGCAAAACCCACACAAGATATTGATGAAGACGGTTACACCAAGGTCAAATCGAGAAATCAGAGAAAAAGAGACAGAACACCAAACACCAAAGCCGTTAAAGGGAGCAGATCGTCCTGACAGTCTACCTTTATATCACCAGTTGTCACCCAGACACAAACAAAGAGGATATGGAAGAACATCTATCCGAAAAGTTTGAAAACATGTGTCAAGGCCCATAAGACAGTGATGACACATGATTACTTCACCAACTCTACGGTGTCAGTAAGAGGAAAGAACATAGAACCTGAACTATTTTTAGACTCTGATACTTTTCCTGACAATGTTAAAGTGTTCCTAAACAAAAATAAGCGCGATCAGAATGTTTGAACAGGCAACGCCGTCAGCGTTACCAATGACTAGACCGCAAAAAGTCATACAAATAAAGCATATAAACGCTCAGTCTCTCCTCAGCCATTTTGAAGAAATTAAAATGCTAGTTGAGGAGAGAAACATTGACATATGCATAAGTGAAACATGGTTCCACCATGAAATGGTCAGTAATTTCATCAATATTCCAAATTTTAAAGTTTACAGATGTGATGCAGGGCGAAGAGGAGGAGTGTGTATATCTGTACGGGATACCCTGAAGTCAAACAGGATATCTACAGCAGTTAACGATACTACCGTAGAAGATGTCTGGGTTACCGTACAAAGCAACATGCTTCCTGCCTTCATTATTGGCGCTGTCTATAGGCACCCCCATGCTACCTCGGAATCTTTTGAATACATTGAAAAGGTTTTTAGAGAAATGTCCTTCAAATAGAAACCGTTTTTCATCTTAGGTGACCTAAATGATGATTTAACAAAATCTAATGCTAAATTAGCGAAGGTAATTAAGAAAAATAAATTAGAACAAATAATAGATAAACCTACTTGAATTACAGAAAACACCTCTTCTCTATTAGATTTAATAATAACTAACAGACCAGATCTCATTCTCCATTCCGATGTCATCCCGTGCCACGTTGCTGATCATGAACTTATCACGATGACGTTAAATATAAAGAAAACAAAGCGACCACCAGTAATAAAAACTTTTCGCGATTTCAAACACTATGACCCTCAGTCTTTCCGCGAGCTTATCTTGTCTAAAGAAATGAATCTATTAAATATTCCATCGACAGATAATGTAAACAAACAAGTAACTATTCTCACGGAAGTTATTAAAAGCAGCATCGATGCGCTGGCTCCCTACGTAACACGAATCGTCAGACGTCCCCCTGCTCCATGGATAAATGACGACATCAAGAGAGCCATTTGCGATAGAAATAATGCCCACCAAGCTCTTAAAAGTAACAGACGTGAAGCTGCCTTTCAAGTAGATTATAAAGTAAAAAAGAAAAATGTCAAATTGTTAATTCAATCTGCTAAAAGAAATTATTTCAGAAATAAATTTACCGAGTAGAAGAACAACTCTGTTAAGACATGGAAAACTGTTAAAACACTAGTGCTTCAAAACAAACAGCTCACTAGTGATTGTGCAAGTCCTATACAAAACACAGAACATTTTAATTACTTCTTTTCAAAAATTGGAAAACTAACTTATGAACAAACAAATGCTTCTACATTACAACGAAACACAGATCGGGCAATGTTTACAACTAATTTTTTCAGACCACAACCAGTGAACGTAGAAACAATAATCTTAGTAATAAAACACCTTCGCGAAACAAATGCTGTAGGAGCAGACATTATTGCTTTGCGCTTTATCAGAGATAGTCTATCCGCAATTTCACACTATTTGACGGTCATTATTAACACCTCTCTGGTGTCTTTCCGTCGCTTTGGAAACATGGTATAGTAACACCAATTTTCAAGTCGGGGGATAAAGACGATGTGAATAATTATCGCCCTATCACTATACTCCCTATATTATCTAAAGTTCTTGAAAAAAATTGTAGTAAATCAATTAACGAGTTTCTTGGAGGCCAATAACTTATTATCTAAAACGTAACATGGTTTCAGAAATAAGTTATCTGCTGAAATAGCTTTACTACAAATTACTGATATGATCTGTAATAACATAGACAATAATCAGGTAACTTTGCTCACATTATGCGACCTTTCTAAGGCTTTTGATAGTGTTAACCATGAAATTCTCCTCAACAAATTAGTAATTCATAAAATTGATACCTTTTGGTTTAAAAGTTATTTAGATACAAGGACCCAATCGGTAAGAATCACTGATTGTATGTCATCATAACAAGAAGTACCTTTTGGTGTTCCACAAGGATCCATTTTAGGTCCGATCCTATTCACAATTTTCATAAATGATTTATCAACAATAGCTCATAACTGCCATCTGGTGCAGTACGATTCACAGTTTCTTCATAGTGACTCTGTAAACAACTTAAATACATTAATAAGAAACACTCAACATACCCTTACACAAGCAAAATTATATTTTGACACTAATGGCCTTAAACTAAATCCACATAAAACTCAATGTATATTTATAGGTAGCCGGTAGAATATAGCTAAAATTCCCAATGACACGACCATAGAATTTGAAGGCTGCTCTATCAAGCCGAACACTTCAGTGAATAATCTGGGAGTACACATAGACAGATTCATGACATTTGAACAACACATTAACAAGATACACAGGAAAGTAGTGGGCACCCTAGTATATCTTAATCACATAAAAAATCAAATCACTACTGAAACTCGAATCATGGTTGTGCAAACTCTAGTTCTAAGCATTGTTAACTACTATTCAAATATTTGGGGTTCGACTAACAAACCCAAATGCAAAAAGTACAAAAATTACAAAACTTTGCTGCAAGAGTTGCATTAGGTAATATCAGTAAACTTGATCACATTAGCCCACATATCCAAAAATTAAAATGGTTAAAATCCCAACCTAAATGCAGTTATGACATATGTGTATTCATCTACAAGCTCATTCATGGGAATTATCCTCAATGGTTAATGCCCTTGCAAACTGTAGGGACCACATCAGGTGTCGTGACACGCCAAGTAAACTCTCTTTATGTTAAGAGATCGAGGACTGATACAGGGGCACGACAAATGGAAATACGTGGACCCAAGCTATGGAACATGTTACCAGATAATATGAGTCATTAATAGCTTTTGTAATTTCAAAACGAAATTAAAAGAACACCTATTAAATAATCAATTGTAGATATGAATGTATTTATGAAAAGAATAACCATTGTAATTAATGGAATAAAGTGTTTTGACTTTGGTCACCACCTAAGAAATCAGGTATTTCTACTTTTTTTTTCTTCTTCTTCTTTTTCAAAAGAGTACAGACCAAGAAACACAGACCTGTAATGGGCCCTCCTTCACGAATCAAAATCTGATCGAGAATAAAATCGACTTGCTGATTGGAATGTTCGAACAGCAGTCGTCCATCAATAAAATTCTAGAGCAAAAACAAGCAGCTGCCTCGCGCCCTTGCTGACTCGCCGGCCTTCAGTTCTGCTGAGCCATCCACGTGCCCTTCACCTGGCGCTCCCAGCCAGCAGACCCCAGCCCATATAGAGGTCCCCGCCATCCCCAAGTCAAGCAAGAGCCTTCCCGCAGTGAGACCCAAATCAAATACGCCAAAGAAGACCAAGATTGAAGCTTCTACAGAAATAACACCTATATAAAGAAAGGAATAATAAGCAAACTGGGAGGAAACAGTTCAGCAGCAGATGCAAGGGCCTACCACCCTACCCACTGCCCCCCCCCTCCTCCAGCAGTGCCACCAGTCATCATGAACACCTATGCAGAACGATTAAAGCCACAAGATGTTGATGACGGTTACACCAAAGTCAAATCAAGAAACCAGAGAAAAAACAGAGAAAACCAAACACCAAAGCCGTTAAAGGGAGCAGATCGTCCTGACACAGTCTACCTTTACATCACTAGTTGTCGCCCATATACAAACGAGGAGGACATAGAACAACACTTATCTGAAAGGTTTCAAAACATTTCAAGTGTCAAAGCCCATAAGACAATGATGGCATACGACTACTACACCAGCTTCACGGTCTCACGGAAAGGACATAAAACCCGAACTATTTATAGACTCTGATGCTTTTCCTAACAATGTGAGTGTCATTAAACAAAAACAAGTACAAGCGCGATCAGGCAACGCCGTCAACGTTACCAGGGACTAGATTGCAAAATGTCATAAAAATAGAGCATATAAACGCTCAATCTCTCCTCGGGCATTTTGAAGAAATTTTTAAAATGCTAGTTGAGGAGAGAAACTTTGACATATTATGCATAAGTGGAACATGGCTCCACCAGTAAATGGTTAGTACTTTCATCAATATTCCAAATTCTAAAGTTTATAAATGTGATGCACGGCGAGGAGGAGTATGTATATATGTACAGAATACCTTGAAGTCAAACAGGATATCTACTACAGCAGGTATCAATACTGTCGTAGATGATGTCTTGGTTACCGTACAAAGCAACATGCTTCCTTCCTTCATTATTGGCGCTGTCTTTAGGCACCCCCATGCTACCTCGGAATCTTTTGAATACATTGAAAAGATTTTTAGAGAACCGCTTTTCATCTTGGGTGACCTAAATGATGATTTAACAAAATCTAATGCCATGATAGCTCAGATAATAAATAAATAGATAAACCTACACGAATTACAGAAAAACCCTCCTCTATTACATTTAATGATAACTAACAGATCGGACATCTTTCTCCATTCCGATGTCATCCCGTGCCTTGTTGCTGATCATGAACTTATCAGGATGACGTTAAATATAAAGAAAACAAAGCGACCACCAGTAATAAAAAAATTTCGCGATTTCAAACACTATGACCCTCAATCTTTCTGTGAGCTTATCTTGCCTAAAGAAATGACTCTATTAGATATTACATCGACAGATAATGTAAACAAACAAGTAACTATTCTCACGGAAGTTATTAAAATCAGCATCGATGCGCTGGCTCTCTACGTTACACGAATCGTCAGACGTCCCCCTGCTCCATGGATAAATAACATCAAGAGAGCCATTTGCGATAGAAATAAAGCCCACCAAGCTCTTAAAAGTAACAGACGTGAAGCTGCCTTTCAAGTAGATTATAAAGTAAAAAAGAAAAACGTAAAATTACAAATTCAATATGCAAAAGGAAATTATTTCATTAATAAATTCACAAAATATAAGAACAACTCTGATAAAACATGGAAAATTGTTAAAACACTAGTGCCTCACAACAAACACTTTCCTAGTGATTGTATAAGTCCTATTCAAAGCACAGAGCATTTTAATGACTTCAAAAATTGGAAAACTAACTTAAGAACAAACTACTGCTTCTACATTACAACAAAACACTAATTTTACACACCACAACCACTGCCTGTCTGGGGCGGGTCCAGAGAATTTTCTAGTGGGGGGCACAGGGGGTAACAACAATAAATCTGGGGCCGCCAGATTATACATACAGGGGGCCATGACGACGAGTCAGTGACCACTGGATGTGGGGGGGGGGGGCAATCAGATTGCAGTGGGAGTGAGTTTCCTGAACGAAAAGAAATTGTGCAATTCAAAGATGAAACAGAAATGAGCTAGAATGAGAGTGTACCTAACTACAACTTTTGACAAAGCGATATAGCTCACAATAGCACCTTGCTGCCTCTCGTGCAAGGTTACCGCATGTGTTAAATATCAATGACAATTATTTTTTTGTAGCATCCGGCTGTTACTGAGGCGGGAGGAATGTGTTGATAAAGGAAGTGCACGGGTTTACAACAGACGTGGAAGGTGCCGTGCTGGATCACCGTGCGAGTGATCAGATGAGGATGTATTGCATTAAGAAACTAAATCGAGCAGAACAAACCTCAGGCTAAGAAAATTCCACGATTGTTGAACAGCAAAGGAAAATCACGTGCGTGTCTCTACAGTGAAAAGTATCATGGTGACTCTCTGAGTCCAGCCGCCGTGGAGGCCGGACGTGCTCTTGCTTCCTCCCGCCGCCGCCAAACCGCTCAGCAAACCTTGGCTTCTCGTGGTCCCGCAGTGTCAGAGGGAAATCTGACTACCCTCCCTGGGTCACGGGGGGGGGGGGGCGGTGCTCCCTTGGGCAGCTAGCCCGAGCTCTTATCCCCAGAGTGAAAGGGGACCCTTGGCCCAGGGTTTCGTGCCTCCTTCCCAGGGCAATGGGACCTCCGCCCTAGGAAACGGGCCCCTTGGCAGCGCGGTCAAAGCTGCCCCCTCGCAAAAAAGCAAGGGCGCGGTTGGTGTTGTGATCAAGTCAGGAAGCTGCACAGCCCGGGTGAGATCGAAAATCTTACACATTCTACATATATCAGATTCCAGAAAAACAAGAGACATCACCAAAGCCACCAAAAGGATGGCAAATTTCATAGTGCATACCATGATCGATCAGTGCTGAAAAGGGACAATATAGCGTTGGCTACAACAACGACAGACTCTCCTGCCACTGACAGCTCTCCGCCACCAAAGAAAACAGCTATCTCGTAACAAGATTGTCCCTTTTTAAGTACTGATCGATCATGATGTCCTTGGTGACGTTTCTTGTTTTTCTGTAATCTGATATATGTTGATTGATATTATAGGATTTTCGATCTCACCCGGCTGATTTGATCACATAACACCAACCGCGCCCATGCTTTTTTGCTGCAATAAAGCATAGGATCGTGTTCAGCACTATGGTTATGCTGAATACCTGATCGACGGCTTTTTTGTCTTCACTGTTTACACTGAATTCACTGGTTTTGTTGTTTCTGATCGGGCTGTTTTCACTGTCTGGGTTGTTAAATCGCCCTCTCCCCTAGGCGGGGTGGGGGGGAGGTAGCCTTGACCCTGGCTGCCGTGGGGGTGCCCATCGTCGTGGGCGAGGGGGCAGCTTTGACCGCGCTGCCTAGGGGCCTAGGGCGGAGGTCCCATTGCCCTGGGAAGGAGGCACGAAACCCTGGGCCAAGGGTCCCCTTTCACTCTGGGGATAAGAGCTCGGGCTAGCTGCCCAAGGGAGCCCCGCCCCCCCCCCCCCCCCCCCCGTGACCCAGGGAGGGTAGTCAGATTTCCCTCTGACACTGCGGGACCACGAGAAGCCAAGGTTTGCTGAGCGGTTTGGCGGTGGCGAGAGGAAGCAAGAGCACGTCCGGCCTCCACGGCGGCTGGACTCAGAGAGTCACCATGATACTTTTCACTGTAGAGACACGCACGTGATTTTCCTTTGCTGTTCAACAATCGTGGAATTTTCTTAGCCTGAGGTTTGTTCTGTTCGATTTAGTTTCTTATTGCAATCATCCTCTGGCCTGCGTGCGCTTGGCGGTTGTTTTGCTAAGCAGGGTCTGCCTTTTATACTGCTAAGAGCTTTCCAGTGATTGGTGTACACACACACACACACACACACACACACACACACACACACACACACACACACACACACACACACATATATATATATATATATATATATATATATATACTTTATATATATATATATATATATATATATATATACTTTATATATATATATATATATATATATATATATATATATATATATATATGTACATATACATTATATATACATAATATATATATATACGTATATACATTATATATATATAATATATATATAATTTATATATATATTATATATATATAATGTATATAATATATATATATACATTATATATATATAATATATATATAAATTATATATATATTATATATATATAATGTATATATATATATACGTATGTACTCTATATATATATAATACATACATATATATATCTATATATGTATATATATATATGGTTAATATAAAATATTCGATTTCTATTGTATATTCGTCGCCACCACCACTCTTTTCTTAGTAAACATAAAAAAACTTTTCTTCTTAAGAATAATTCATTGTTTTGAGAATATCAAAATAATAATTCCTGTAATAAAGGGATTAAGGATACTAATGTTTAATTTCCTGCAGTCTACTAGTTTACTTTTTTTGTATTACATGAGGTACTATAAATTCATATTCCAATTTCAATGTTACACAGTTTACTAATATAATATATATATATATATATATATATATATATATATATACATATATATATATATATATATATACACACACACATATATATATATATATATATATATATATATATATATATTAGTAAATATTAGTAAATAATAATAATAATAATAATATATATATATATATATATATATATTATATATTAGTAAACTATGTAACATTGAAATTGGAATATGAATTTATAGTACTTCATGTAGGCTCACTTACGAACAGACAACCGCCTCCACACATCTACGCAACATAAATGAAACAAGGCCTAAAACAAACTTTTTCAGACCGCAACCAGTAGGAGTAGAAACAATTATATTAACAGTAAAACACTTAAGAAAAACAAATTCCGTAGGAGCTGATGGCATTGCACAGCGTTTCATAAACGATAGTCTACCAGCAATTGCATACTATCTGACAGTCATCATTAATACATCCATAGTCACCGGTGTCTACCCATCACTTTGGAAACATGGTATCATCACACCTATTTACAAATCCGGTGATACAGACGAAATAAATAATTATCGACCCATCACAATACTGCCGGTAATATCTAAAGTAGAGAAAATAGTCGCGAACCAGTTAACAGCATTTTTGGAAGAGAATAACCTTATATCAAACACGCAACACGGGTTTACAAGTAAACTGTCAACCGAAACAGCGTTACTAAAAATCACAAACGAAATTTCTAACAACATAGACAACAACCAGATAAATCTGCTCACTTTGTGTGACTTATCGAAGGCCTTTGACAGCGTCAGCCACGAAATACTTCTCAACAAACTAACAAATCACGGAATTGATAACTTTTGGTTTAAAGATTACTTGTCCGCGAGAACTCAATCAGTCAAAATTCATGAAAAAGTATCATCAAAGAAACAAGTTTCATTCGGTGTTCCACAAGGCTCCACCCTAGGCCCAATTTTATTCACCATTTTCATCAATGATCTGTCATCAACTGCAAAAAACTCTTATGAAGTAACGTGAACATGGGTCTACAACACTATTTCCAACGGGAAACATTCTCGTCAGGAAAAGAGGAAACATCATTGTAAAAGTAACTCTATTAAATGTATAAAGTTATTTCTTTTCTTTGGAATAGCCCAGTGAAGTAATAGTGATATAGAGTGAATCATACAAGAAAGTAGTCATACGTAAAATTGGTTGTGTTCTCCTTAAAGCGACACAGCCCGCTCCGGAGAGTGGAATAAAATCTGTTATCCAGTAGCCTATACATGAATATATTTGGAATATATTTAACTTATCAAATTACCTCAAGGGAATATCAAAAATGATTTAAAAAATAGGTAATATAGCAGCACTCAGGTAACAAAATGAATAAAAAAAATCCTTGCTGTGAATGTCAACCTTACTTTTGTAACAATAACTTTACTGAATATACTTATTATCATTATTACAATAGCTATGGGAAGACAGAAGCCCTTAAGCAGGATTATATAACCCACCCCCCACAGACAGTATGTTCGCTTTATATCCAACTTATAGACAATAAGCGTGAAGCTCAGAAGACCCTTGCCGTTATTTGAATGAGTGCAAGGGAAGTGAAATTTGAATTATCAAACATTTATGTATAACCAACCCTATATTACCTAATCTACTCCGTCTTAAACCATAAAAGCAATTGTAGTACTTGTGTATTTTGTCAGGAATATGATATTCTATTTCTGTACGTAGCTGTATATACACCGTGTTTGTATATATTAAAAGAAAGGAACCGGCAAATTTGTGTAAAATATAATAGTTTATCCTATACAATATCCGTTTTTGTTGTTGCAGGCGCAATGCGTTCTCTTTTCATTAAGGGTATACTATCATATTCATGGCTAAGTTCATAACAAAGCTACGCGTTCAATATTTTGACCAAGAAATACTTATGTGGTTAACATATTATGCATATATACACCAAGAAAGATAGAGCTGAAGTTCACTTTTTGAAAATATATGCGACACTACACTCCGGTATCACAAAACAACACAGAGAGTAAGCAAAGAGGACCATAGCAGATGACAAATGAGTTACGGATAAAACCTTCCAATGTGATATTATAATACGAATATAAAACTACTCAGATCATATATAACGACACAAATAATATACTCATTTTGTTTGTTAGTCAGAAACCTCATATTCGGGACCTAAAAAAATACTTTTGCGTTGCAGTAGTCAATCATCAAGAGTCCTCAGGGAAGTTAATATGAAGAGGAATGAAAGCCTGACAGGGGAGTGTGCAGGAGGCGCTTTCAAGTTTTCTCCGAGAAGCCAACAGGCAGAAAGAAGAGTGGAGATGAGGACAGACGAGGAAGGAAATCAGTGATGCCAAGAAGCTCAAAAAGAATAAAAGGGAAGACAACAATTTAAAAAAGATCTTTAACCCTGACGAAAAGGCAACATATCCCCACAAACCCAGAGCTCCTGCCCCTAACCCCCCCCCCCCCCACAACCTCTCTCTTACTCCAGATGGGCTAACTGCTTGTCATCTATTACAACGCAGAACGAACTCAGAAGGACTCTATTAAATACATAAATTACAACAATCACCAGTAACATAAGGAAGATTCCATGACCGACAGAAAACAACAAAACTACGAGAGGACACAAAAAAGGACGCCATACTTCAAAGCAATGAGCAGAACATATTCAGGAAGTATATTCAGATAGTCTATCTAACATATATATTACTGTATCATTTCATATCAATTTGCCGTATGCTAATGAACGTTTTCAGATTAATCTATATGGTGTACTTATTAACATAATCATAACTTGTAAGTAAATGTTAAATGTAGGGTCTGTTGCATCTACTCTACAGCCCATAACCGGACTTGTAATAACTATTACACCCACACACAAACCCAGTCATGCGCATGTCTCACCTGAGCGAGGTGCGATTCGCCGTGAGAAAAGTGCGCACCACACACTCGTATATTCTGACCTCTTAAGTGTCGCGACGCTGTGAGACGGAGAAATTCGACATCCGAGACTAATTATACGGTCGTACTGAACACTCGGTTTTCTCCCGCGCGATGTTACTAAGGGCAATACTAATAGCTAATCATAACGCTGAGTTACAAATAATAATACTTAAAACAACTAATTTATCACTTTACAGTTAGGCCATATTTTACAGTTAGACATATTCCGCTTTACATGGCCTGTATATTGATGAGAAATTTGTACTATGAAGATGCACATGCAAATTGCAGTCAATGTACCTAATGTACATTTGATATTTTCAGGTTTCTTATTTGTGCCAACATACATTATTTTTTTTTACAAATATACGTGTTGTATAGTACAAGCATATAATAGTAATTGTTCATGAAACTTAATTATAATCACTTCCATTTGCTTTGAACAATCTTTTGTGAATTAATAGAAATATGAAACACAACAAACTTCATATACATTATGATTCAATCTCATACCAAACGTTTTCTTAACCTATCCTACAGTACTTAAAATTTTCTATTCAAACACAGCCTACATAAAAAAATCAAATAAAATAACAATAATAAGCCAAAGATCCATCGACGACGAGCAATGTCAACAAACATGACAAAGCACAAATTCTTCTCTCGGAAAGTAAAGCAAGCAAAACTCACACTGTTTGGTTTTGTTCCTTCACAACATACCCGAAGACAGGAGACGGGATGCTGCCTTCTTCGCTCTTGAGATGAGGAACGTCCTTGAAAGCGCTTCTTGTGCATTGCTGTATCTGTGGATCAAGTGAATTCAAGTCCTCATGAAGTGTGATTCTTAACAGTATTACTATTACTATTACCATTATTATTATCATTATTATTACTATGGGTTCCAGTCACAATTGTAAAGGGAGACAAAAATGAGATGGGATGGAATCATTCACATTAGAATGATTCGATATAACATGATCAAAAATTCGTTTATTTTTAGAATGCAATATCAAAGGTTTAATCACATATATTAAATTGTGGAATTATTCATTCTCGACCATAACTTATTTTTACATACAAAAGATAGATTGTGTTCAAATTTAATCCTCGTGAATTAAATAAGAGGGAAGTTATTTAATTACCTTTTGAATGAATGATATTGTGATATGGATCTTGGGCTCTCGTTCTCTCGCTGCTGGTGTCTGTTCATTTTGTTCTAAAAAAAAAAAAAAAAAAAAAAATGTGAAAATTAAGGGCAGTAACAGCTGTCTTTTGGAAATTATGGAAGAGAGGGCAGGGAGGAAAGGAGAGAGAGAGAGAGAGAAAGAGAGAGAGAGAGAGAGAGAGAGAGAGAGAGAGAGAGAGAGAGAGAGAGAGAGAGAGAGAGAGAGAGAGAGAGAGAGAGAGAGAGAGAGAGGCAGAGAGAGAAGGAGAGAGAGAGAGAATGAGGAATATAGGCATAAAAATCACAGAGGTAGGGACTATCTAAAATGAATATGCAAATACATAGATAGATAAACAGAGAATGCCAACCTGGTTCTAAGAAATCATCAACATGATTTCAATATACATTTCCTGTGCACCTTATTATCCAACCACCTAACTTTCTCTTCATGATATAACCAAATAAATTCTTTCAAAAAATAAAATTACCATTTCTACACTCACCAGCTCGGGGAAAAAAACTCGCAACAGAACATGGAGACTCGCTGAAGGTTTGAAAAGCAAAAGGAAGAAACTCGTACAACAAAATGTCAGTCTTGCGGCTCTTCCTCTTCCTCTCTGACGAAGAAAAGGACAACCTCGACACGGGGTCTTTCTCTCCTGCAGGAAAGACTCTTGGATTCCACGCGTCGGGGTATCCTCTCCTTTGGGGTCCATGTCCTGAGAGAGAGAGAGAGAGAGAGGTGATAAGGCTCTCTGATCTGAGGAGTCTTCTGTGGTGATATGTTGATAAGGGGAATGAGGATTGAGGTTCTACGCGTCTTAAAATTGATCTGAGACTCGATGTAGTAATATTTTGATAAGGAGAAAGAGGACTGTGATTTGAAGCGTCTTAGAATTGATCTGAGGAGTCTACTGTGGTGATATTTTGTCAAGGAGAATGAGGATTGGGGTTCTAAGTGTCTTAAAATTTGATCTGAGGAGTCTACTGTGGTAATATTTTGTCAAGGAGAAAGAGAACAGTGATTTGAAGCGTCTTAGAATTGATCTGAGAAGTCTAGTGGGGTAATATTTTGTCAAGGAAAATGGTCTGTGATTCTAAAAGTCTTAAAATCCTCTTGTGAACAAACTCTTTCCTCGGTCTTACCTTATGAGGGAAGATCATCCGTGTTGATTCTACGTGTCAGGACATCCTCTTCTGTGGCCGTATCTTCTTAGGGAGCTGGGACTTGGGATTCTAAGCGTCTGTGGCCGTATCTTGTTAGGTGGAGGAGCCTCGTGTGTTTCCAAAGACAGATCATCTTAGCTCTTCGAATTCTTAGATCTGGAAGAGTGGAAGTGTGTGAATATTTCCGTAAGATTATGGAACTCGTTCGAAGGCGATAGTTCTGACTGCTAATGGCTTTGTTTAAGGGTAGTGTGGTAGAATTGATAAATGAAAAAAATACTTTGTACAAAAGATCATAGATAACTAACACATTGAAATAGATGACAATTAAAAGAATGCAAACGTACATATTCGAAGTTAATAGTATTTTTGTTTTTCTTTTTGACATGGAAATCATATACATAATCAAAATACTATAGAATCATATCAGTGTCAACTAACAATGAAAAAGGAAATTCTATACAGGAACACAAAGCCTGTATTGAACTTACTGTTATTGTAACGAAAATTCAGCTGATTCTGTGTCTTCGTCAAACAGGAACGTGTATATTCTCTGTTATATTTGAAGATGAGTTAACCTTAGAAATATCCTCTAGTTATGACCTTTTCACTGAACATTCACAGAACATTTCAACAGCTCGTATATTGCAAACAACGAACGCATATATTACAAATTAAAGATATGGATATTAAAAAAATAAAATAACAGAAATAAAAAAATACAATCGTCAACAAACCAATGATTTTTTTACTTACCTCAAGTGGGGTCAGCAACTTAAGTGGTTCATCTCAAGAGAGACAGAATCTGCTCTTTCTGCGGAGTTTTGCGAAGTAAGAAAATTGCAATGTTGTCTGAAAATAAATAAATGGATATAGTATATATGTATATATGGAGAATGTTAAGAGTGAGAGATAGAGAGATAGGGAGGGAGTGTGCGTGTGTGTGTGTGTGTGTGTGTGTGTGTGTGTGTGTGTGTGTGTGTGTGTGTGTGTGTGTGTGTGTGTGTGTGTGTGTGTGTGTGTGTGAGAGAGAGAGAGAGAGAGAGAGAGAGAGAGAGAGAGAGAGAGAGAGAGTGTGTGTGTGTGAGTGAGAGAGAGAGAGAGAGACGGAAGGGGGGCGAAGGAGTGAGAAAGAGAGAGGGGGGGAGGTGAGAGAGAGAGAGAAGGGAGGGGGCGAAGGAGTGAGAGAGAAAAAGAGAGGGAAGGGGGGCGAAGGAGTGAGAAAGAGAGAGAGATGGAGAGAGAGAGAGAGAGAGAGAGAGAGAGAGAGAGAGAGAGAGAGAGAGAGAGAGAGAGAGAGAGAGAGAGAGAGAGAGAGAGAGAGGGGGGGGGGGAGGGAGAGAGAGAGGGGGAGAGAAGGAAAGAGAAAGGGACAGACACACACGCAAAAATTCGATGTGACTATACATATCCCGTTTTCTATAAGAAATTAAGTGCGTAACATAAACTTCTATTTCATTATAAAACAATGAAATTTAGTAGCAATTAGAACAACATAGCTTCTTATTAACCAAAACTGAAAATAGCAATTAAATATAATCGAATTTATCTGGAATATCATTTTTCAAATCCCCTTTACCCCAAATATCGCAAATCTTTATCTTTTCTTATACCAACTCCAATGAAAATAACATTTTATAAGAAGGCTATACTCTCCCACTCCCATTCAATTAGTCTCAACCATATATACATTTACCTTAATAAGCAAAAGCAGGAGGAAAATTTTTGCAACCTCTCCCCTCCGACGCCAGCGCACGACTGAATTCTCCCTCCGCCCTGGCCATTGTCATGTCTGCCCTTTTCGAAATTTTCCTTCGGTCAGCAATATTTTCCAACGGTCTAGTGACAGTGGAAACTTCCTTCATGACAGCTTGAGGATTGAACTAGCCAATCAGAGCTTGTCGCTGTTCTTTTTTTTGTTCTTTTTTTTCTTTTTTTTTTCGTGTTGTTTGCGCCTTTTGACATTCCTTTGACCTAGCCTCGCCCCGGGTCCCGTTGGGGTTGGATGCTCGGCGCTATTTCTTTGAAGAAGATATGAATGATAATGATGATAATGACGATAATGATAAAAATGATGATGGTATTGATAAAACAGGATGATGATAATAATAACAATGATAATGATAATAATGGTAATAGTAATAATGGCAATGATAATGATAATGATGATAATGATGATAATGATGATAATGATGATAATATCAGTAATAATGATATTAATGATAATAGTAATGGTAGTAGTAAAAATAATATTAATTATAATATTGGTAATTATGATGTGAATGATGATAAAATGATGATGATATTGATAAAAAGGATGATGATAATAATAACAATGATAATGATAATAATGGTAATAGTAATAATGGCAATGATAATGATAATGATGACGATAATGATGATAATATCAGTAATAATGATATTAATGATAGTAGCAATAGTAGTAGTAGAAATAATATTAATGATAATATTGCCAATTATATAATAATAGTAAAGATAATAATGATATGAATAGTAATGATAATAATAGTTATGATAATTATAATGATAACAATAAAAATATAATAATGATAATGATGATAGTAATGGTGATGATAATAATAATAGCAATAAGGATAACAATAGTGACAATGATAATTATGATAACGATATCAATGATAATGAAAATAATGACAATAATAATAAGAATAACAATGATTATATTTAAAATGATAATGATGATACTATTATCATTACCATTATTATTATGGATAATGATAATACTAGATATACAACAACAACAACAATAATAATGGTGCAAATAACAATGATATAGATTATCGGACAAGTAATAGCAATGATAATGGTAGTACTATTGATAATGATAACGATGATAATGATGGTAATGATAAAGGTAATGTTCATTACAATAATAAGGGTACCAATGATAATGACGATGATAATGATGATGATGATGATAATGATGATGACAATAATGACAATGAAAATAACACAACAATATCAATAATGGTTATAATAATGATTATGTTAATGAATGTGTTGATAATAATAATGATAATAACATTAATAATGATAATAATAATGATGATGGTGATAATGACAATAATAATAGTAGTAACAATAATCATGATCATAATGATAATAATAATTATTATAACAATGAC
>NC_091560.1:38051550-38056550 GCF_042767895.1 Penaeus vannamei
CACCATATAGGTAACGTTGATGAATAAGATTACCAACATGTGTTCTTTATCATTCTTAAATCATCATCAAGTGATACCAAGCAATATACTTACCAATATGATTGCATTCTTTATTTTTATGACATGGAATTAATCACCATCAAGTAATACTTACCAATATGATTATATTCTATACTTTTATTACATGGTATAAATCACCACCATATAAGTAACGTTACTGACTATACTTACCAATAGGATTGTGTTCTTTACTCTTCTTACGCGACGGAGGCCAAGTCGCCACCAGCTCTCCTCTGCGCTCTATGGCCAACAGCTTACCGTAGGAGAAAAGCCTTTGTAGTTGGGATCTGGAGCTTGGCGGTTCTGATCTCACGTGACCCGTTGCGAACAGGGACTCCAGGTCGAAGAGTTCAGTTCACGCCGAGTCAGTTCACATGGTCAGTCTACATGAAATCAGTTCACATGAAATCAGTTCACATGAAGTCAGTCTACATGAAATCAGTTCACATGAAGTCAGTCAACATGAAGTCAGTTCACGCCAAGTCAGTCCACATAAAATCAGTCCACATGAAGTCAGTCCACGCCAAGTCAGTCCACATAAAGTCAGTCCACATAAATTCAGTCTACATAAAGTCAGTCCACATAAATTCAGTCCACATAAAGTCAGTCCACATGAAGTCAGTCTACATGAAATCAGTCCACATGAAGTCAGTCCACGCCAAGTCAGTCCACATAAATTCAGTCCACATAAATTCAGTCCACATGAAGTCAATCCACGCCAAGTCAGTCCACATGAAATCAGTCTACATAAATTCAGTCCACATAAAGTCAGTCCACATAAAGTCAGTCCACATAAATTCAAACCACATGAAGTCAGTCCACATGAAGTCAATCCACGCCAAGTCAGTCCACATGAAGTCAATCCACGCCAAGTCAGTCCACATGAAGTCAGTCCACATAAATTCAGTCCACGTAAAGTCAGTCCACATAAAGTCAATCCACGCCAAGTCAGTCCACATAAAGTCAGTTCACGCCAAGTCAATCCACGCCAAGTCAATCCACGCCAAGTCAATCCACGCCAAGTCAGTCCGCACGAAATCCTTTGATTAGAATCGCCGTAGCGGACGAAGGAGAAAACGGACGGTCCGTATCAATTCACGCCAAGTCACGTCAAGTCAAAGAACTCGAGTCACGTCCGTAACGCTGGCGAGTAACAAGGTTGTGTTACTCCTTTTGGCTGTGTTGTTATTGTTATTTTTATTTATTATTGTTCTTGTTTTTTGTTTGTTTGTGCGTGTGAGTAAACATCTGGCGGCGGCGCGAGGGAGTGAAACCATGTTATTAAAAGAAATAAACAAAAGAAGGAGGAGGAGAAACATCGAAATTTAGACGTTGTCTCCTTAAAAAAAAAAAAAAAAAAAAAAAAAAAAAAAAAAAAGGGGGATGGCGGAATTTCTAAAAAAAAGTAAATAAAATAATAAATAAGGAAAAAAACAAAAAAGAAAAAATAGGTATGACGAAGAGAGACACACACACAAAACCCACGTCTGTACGGAGTCTTCAGCGTTGGGGAGTGGGAGTGGGAGTGGGAGTGGGAGTGAGTCCGGTGGTTTTGCCGTTTACAGTAGCACGTGGTATGATCAGGATGAGGAAGGTACCGCAAATAACGGTTGGTTTTCAGGGCATAAGACAACGCTCTTTGAGAACTTAGTTTATAAATGACTTTTCTTTGTTTTTTTGTTTTTCTTCTGGGGTTATTGGACACCCACGCTGAGGAAATGACGATTAAATCAAAAACTCTTATAAACACAACATCATAAAACACGTACAACAACAGCCATTAAAAATAAAACAAGAAAAAGCCAAGAAAAAATAAGAAAAACAAACAACACACATCTCAAGGAGACTGAAGATCTGAACATCCAAATTTCACATCATTGCGTTCAAGCGGGTAAGAAAACGCAATGGCGAGAGAGACGAAACATTGTGGAACGGACGAAGAGAGACTCCATTCACGGATTCCGTTTGGCGGTCAATGCCTCAGTCAGCGAGTGCCGGAAGGGTAGGGGAGAGAGAGAGAGAGAGAGAGAGAGAGAGAGAGAGAGAGAGAGAGAGAGAGAGAGAGAGAGAGAGAGAGAGAGAGAGAGAGAGATGGGGCAGACGGAGAGAGATAGATAGAGAGATGGGGGGCAGAGAGAGAGAGAGAGAGAGAGAGAGAGAGAGAGAGAGAGAGAGAGAGAGAGAGAGAGAGAGAGAGAGAGAGAGAGAGAGAGAGAGAGAGGAGAGAGAGAGAGAGAGAGAGAGAGAGAGAGAGAGAGAGAGAGAGAGAGAGAGAGAGAGAGAGAGAGAGAGAGAGAGAGAGAGAGAGAGAGAGAGATGGGGGCAGAGAGAGAGAGAGAGAGAGAGAGAGCAGAGAGAGAGAGAGAGAGAGATGGGGGCAGAGAGAGAGAGAGAGATTGAGAGATGGGGGCAGAGAGAGAGAGAGAGAGAGAGGGAGAGACAGAGAGAGAGGGAGAAAAGGGACGTAGAGAGAGAGAGAGAGAGAGAGAGAGAGAGAGAGAGAGAGAGAGAGAGAGAGAGAGAGAGAGAGAGAGAGAGAGAGAGAGAGAGAGAGAGAGAGAGAGAGAGAGAGAGAGAGAGAGAGAGAGAGAGAGAGAGAGAGAGAGAGAGAGAGAGAGAGAGAGAGAGAGAGAGAGAGAGAGAGAGGGGGGCAGAGAGAGAGAGAGAGAGAGAGAGAGAGAGAGAGAGAGAGAGAGAGAGAGATTCAAAGAGAGAGAGAGATTCAAAGAAAGAGAGGAGAGAGAGAGACGATTCAGAGAGAGAGAGAGAGAGACGATTCAGAGAGAGAGAGAGAGAGGGGGATTCATGGAAAGAGAGAGAGAAGATTAAAAGAGAGAGAGAGAAAGAGATAGAGATAGAGGTTCAGGGAAAGAGAGAGAGAGAGAGTACAAACACCGGAGTGAGAGAGAGACAGACAGACAGAGAGAAATTAAATGCTAAGAAAAGTGAGTGAAAATCGCGAGATAATGACTGTTATCTGTTTTTCTTATTAAAAGCACCTGAGAGCGAGAGAGAGAGAGAGAGAGAGAGAGAGAGAGAGAGAGAGAGAGAGAGAGAGAGAGAGAGAGAGAGAGAGAGAGAGAGAGAGAGAGAGAGAGATTTACGGAGAGAAAGAAAAACAGGAAGAACGCCCAAAATGAGATAGTAAGAGATAGATAGAGAAGAGAGATAGAGAGAGAGAGAGAGAGAGAGAGAGAGAGAGAAAGAGAGACAAAGAGAGAGAGAGAGAGAGAGAGAGAGAGAGAGAGAGAGAGAGGATTCACGGAGAGAGAAACAGGAAGAACGCCCAAGTGAGAGAGAGAGAAAGAAAGAGATAGATAGAGAGAGAGAAGATTCACGGAGAGAGAAACAGGAAGAACGCCCAAGTGAGAGAGTGAGAGAGAGAAAGAGAGAGAGAGAGAGAGAGAGAGAGAGAGAGAGAGAGAGAGAGAGAGAGAGAGAGAGAGAGAGAGAGGATTCACGGAGAGAGAACCAGGAAGAACGCCCAAGTGAGAGAGAGAGAAAGAAAGAGATAGATAGAGAGAGAGAAGATTCACGGAGAGAGAAACAGGAAGAACGCCCAAGTGAGAGAGTGAGAGAAAGAGAGAGAGAGAGAGAGAGAGAGAGAGAGAGAGAGAGAGAGATTCACGGAGAGAGAAACAGGAAGAACGCCCAAGTGAGAGAGAGAGAGAGAAAGAGATACATAGAGAGAGAGAAGATTCACGGAGAGAGAAACAGGAAGAACGCCCAAGTGAGAGAGTGAGAAAGAGAGAGAAAGAGATAGAGAGAGAGAGAAGATTCACGGAGAGAGAAACAGGAAGAACGCCCAAGTGAGAGAGTGAGAAAGAGAGAGAAAGAAAGAGATAGAGAGAGAGAGAGAGAGAAGATTCACGGAGAGAGAAACAGGAAGAACGCCCATGTGAGAGAGTGAGAAAGAGAGAGAAAGAAAGAGATAGAGAGAGAGAGAGAGAAGATTCACGGAGAGAGAAACAGGAAGAACGCCCATGTGAGAGAGTGAGAAATTGAGAGAAAGAAACAAAGACAGACAGACACAGACAATCGAAGGAAGTTGAAATCAGAAACAAAATGCACCTCCCCTCCCCTCCCCCTTCCCCCCTGCCCACAATGCCTTCCTCTCATTCTTTCACTTCCTCTTTTTCTTAGTCGACCCTCTTCTTCCACTCTCCCGTTAGCGATGGCAAGAAAGGCAGTCGAGAAGAGGAGGTTTCCTTTCTCTCCGTGACTCTCCCGAGGCTGTAGTTTGCGGAACTGAAACCATTTCTAACTGTTAATTGGGTAGCCATGTAGAAACTCAGTCGTCAGGGGGATAGGTAGTTTGGGCCTCCAGCATTTACGGTTTAGGTAAAGGGGGGAGGAGTCTGGGTTGGTTGGGGGGGGGTCTGGTCTCTGGGTTGGTTGGGGGGGTCTGGTCTGGGTTGATTTAGGGGGAGGAGGCAGGGGGGGTCTGGGTTGGTTGGGAGGGGAGGCCTGGTCTGGGTTGGTTGGGAGGGGGAGGCGGTCTGGTCTGGGTTGGTTGGGGGTCTGGTCTGGGTTGATTTAGGGGAGGCGGGGGGAGTGGTCTGGGTTGGTTGGGAGGGGGAGGCGGGGGAGGGATGGGTTGTTTGTTGGAGGGTGGCGGGGATGGGATGGGTTGTTTGTGGGGTGAGTGGGGGGAGGGAGGGCGTGTCGGTATTTCTATCAATGGATATGTACAGACACACGATATGTGTTTGTGTTACTATATGTCTGTCAATTTAAATGTGGGCGTCTGCGTGTGTCTGTGTGCGTATGTGCGAGTGTGTGTCTGTAGAGATACCGGTATGCCCTCCTCCCCTTCGCCCCCCCCCACACATAAACTATCCAGACCCCCCCACCCACTCCCCCTCCACGTGGATTGTAAATGCTGGAGACCCAAGCCACCGATATATATATACACATATACACGCAAGCACACACACACA
>NC_091560.1:38061550-38064050 GCF_042767895.1 Penaeus vannamei
CCCATCGACTCTCTTATGCCATAAATCAACAAATCGCTTATTTTTACAAACACGATAAAAAATACGAGCCTGATAAAGTATAAAATAAATTGCTATAAAAGTGAAGAATAAATTGTTATTTGTTGGCAAGTTGACAGTAATTCTGGGAAAATGCACGGGGGGGGGGGGTACACATGAATTTCACAGGTTTATTTCGGTCAGTGAGTATTTGTAATTCATTTTTGGACACAATATAATGTGTTTGTAATTCATTTTTGGACACAATATAATGTGTTTGTAATTCATTTTTGGACACAATACAATAAATACACTCCCAGTAAACAAACAAGGGAGATTAAGCCGTGCTAGGAAATATATATAAATAAAGAAAATATGGATAAATAAAGCAAGAATGAGAAAATAAAATGTGCATATTTTTCTTTATTTTTAAGTTCTCAGATTAAGACATTATTGGAAACTGGACACCCGCGTAGGAAATAAATAAATAAAGCTAAAATGAGAAAATAAAAGCATTTTTCTTTACTTTCTTTAAGTATCTTATCGGCAGCATAAGTGTCTGTTTGTAATAGAAGTTTAATGAATAAAATAACTAGTTTATGTAAACAGTAATATCATCTTTCTCTCATCTGGAAATGTATAGCCAACCAGATATTATCATTATCATCGTATCAACAAAAGCGTTTGTAATTAGAAATCTATTAAATGTGATAAAGGATAGTCTACCTAAACAATAACATCATCCATCTCCCATCAGGATATTTACAGCCATACATTTCGTAATTTTATTGCTGTACGGTAAAAATTTCACTCCCAGGAAATGATGGTGGACGAGGGATCCGTACTATAACATAAAGCCTTAAAAAAATACTGGTGTCATTTTCGAGCACAATAACAACTGCTGTAACAATAATTACCTCTTCGCTGACATCACTGGCAACAGAAATAGGCTCTCCGTGACACCAAATTGTCAACGGGTGTAGCTCTGTCACGTAACGGTAAAGATTTAAGAGGAAAATGTTAATAATAAATCCGTTTATAATACCGTTTTAAGGATTTTGTTTTAGTCTACCAGATTACGTTGCGCTGTTGATGCGTGTGGGTTTGACACCTTATGATCTAATATGTTGTTGATATGTTGTGATGATATGTTGTTTGTGATCGTTTTAATTGGTATTTATAGTCTGTCTATCTTAGCATACGTATATTCCATGTTTTTTTTTATCTTCGCTGAATTCATGATACCGAATAAAAAAAAAAATTTCATTTCCTATTTTTTATTATCATTATGTATATACATTTTAATTTAATTGGTATGTACAGTTGCGGAATTATATTTCAGTACACTTTCTGGGTCCCACTTTTGTACTTCTGTCAACCAATCGAAGTAAACATAGCGTAAATAGTATTTTTGTGAATGAGGCTAAAACCCTAGGTATTTGTAACAAAGAGTGTGATTGGTGGAATGTAAATAACCAAAGAGTATATTAATGAATATTTTTTAAAACTAAGTAAGCCATTTAATCATCCGTTTTCTTCAAATAAGTGATCACAAAACATGTAAAACTAGTTATCGTTGATTTTCTAGTTGGATATTCCTCAAATGCGATATCCTCTAAGTGTTTGTTTGTCGAAATGGCAACACCTATGGTGTGGAGGCGGCTTTTCCCCATTCTTCCAACACAAGGAGTATGAATGATTTTAGCTTCATGCTTTAAATATCTCTGTATAGCAGCAAAATCAAACAAAAATGTGCAAAAGATCTTTGTAAATATTTCTCGTAGCTGCACCATAATCGATCTTGTAATATATACATTTTTCCTCTTTGCCAGAACCAAACACATTTTGAATAAATAGAAATCATGCTACATTACATTCTTCTTTACAGAATGCATAGATTCTTCATCATTGTGTGTGTGTGTGTGTGTGTGTGTATGTGTGTGTGTGTATGTGTGTGTGTGTATGTGTATGTGTGTGTGTGTGTGTGTGTGTGTGTGTGTGTGTGTGTGTGTGTGTGTGTGTGTGTGTGTGTGTGTGTGTGTGTGTGTGTGTGTGTGTGTGTGTGTGTGTGGCGTCCATGGAAATACGAAGTCACTGCTTAGTGACGAGTTATGAAACGGTATGTTTAATTCGTTTCGGTTATTCAGAATGTCCTTTATCTTGTGCTAAAATCTGATCATAGTTTTTTTCTGATATTATTCCGTAAGTCTTGGCGTTTTTAGGAGGCATTCACATTCGATCAGCTGAGCGAGAAAATACAAGTTCGCGTGTTTCAACTCAAGCAACTACAAGCTAGGTGGTTCCAAAGAGGGTGAATAGCACAAGTCAAAGAACCGACTCTCATAACAGGAGCTGTATATCTGATATTTTGAAGAAGAAAAAAAATAGTTTGGATTAATGTCAGTTAATCTTGCTCTACTTTTATTTGTTGTTTATGCAGTTTTTTTCCCTTCTTTTTGTCAATACACGCTTGTTTACAGTGTATGTGTATGTGTAGAAAAAA
>NC_091560.1:38081550-38084050 GCF_042767895.1 Penaeus vannamei
GAGGGAGAGAGAGAGAGGGGAGTGTAGGGTGAGAGAGAGGTGAGAGTGAGATAGAGAGAGAGAGAGAGAGAGAGAGGGAGAGAGAGAGAGAGAGAGTGAGATAGAGAGAAAGAGACAGAGAGAGAGAGAGAGAGAGAGAGAGAGAGAGAGAGAGGGGGAGGGAGAGGGAGAGAGAGACGGCGAGAGAGAAAAGTGAAAACGACAGAGAAAGAAACAGAGACAGAGAGAGAGAGAGAGAGTGGGGGGGAAGAGAGAGAAAGAGAAAGAGAGAGAGAGAGAGACAAAGAAAATGGAAATAAAAGAGGATGAAAATAATTTTAAGAATGAGAAAGAGAACGAGAAAAAGGGCGAAAAATATGAATATCCACAAAAGAGACTATGAGACAAGAGAAAGATACAACGAACAAGAAAATAGACCAAGTAAAGAAAACAAACACAACAAGCAAAAAGAAAGAAAAAATATATGATTCAAACTTGGGCAAAAATGTAACATATGAGCAAAAAAGAACAAAATATATACCAACGAAATGCAAAGCGAAATAAAGATTTAAAAAACGCGACAAAAGGCCACATGCAAATCGGAAGAGGAGAAAGTGCAAATAATAATAATTGCAGTCATTGCAAAGACAGAAGGACGGTGAAAAGAACTCATTTCAACATCGACGATAATCATGCAACATTCATTTCAACATTAGCCTTAATTATAAAGCGGTAATGGCGATTTATTGGTCAATTAGCATTCCCCGAGATTCGTTGAGGCAAGAAATTACTCTAATAAAGATGTAGAAAGACACATTAATTAAATAATTGAGAACAAAGCTATTTGGCACCGGGATTTTAGTGCACGAAAGAAAGCATTCTTTATGAGTAAAATTAGTGTTTGTATTAGTTTTTGTATTTGCATTATTGTCGTTGTAATTAGTGAGTGATTAATAACATTGTTCTATGTCTCTTTACGTTTTGCGATTGTTATTTACGTAAAAAGGGTTAATATTCTTTAGCATTATTAGCTACCTATTTTAATCCTCATTGTTATTATTATTGCTGTTATTACTTATAACTATTGGTCTTTGGGTATCACGCTTTTGAAATTCTTATCAAAGCTGAAATATTCTTAGTATTTATTTATTTAAATCTAGGGGAAAAACATCACTGGTAATCCGATAAGCTTTAGGAATCGCCACTGAAAGAATATTTAAAGAATTATTGGCATTCTCTTTCTCCCTCTTCCTCTTCGTTATTAAAAAAAGTTATGATAATGGTAATAGTGATGATAGAAATAATAGCGACAATAACAAATTATTTAGGGAAAGCAGATGTAACGGGGAATAGAAAATCCGTTTTTTTTCCTTCTTTCTTTTTTGACCGGGGGGGGGGGGAGGGGTTAGGAAGCACGTATAAAATCTTTTTTTCTCCCTTCCTCTTCTATTCATCTAAAAGCAAATGATGATAATAGCGATAACACTCAATTACTTTGGAAAGCAGAGATAATGGTTCATACAAAACACCTTTTTTTTTTGGGGGGGGGGCACGGAAAAAAATGGCATTTTCTCTCTTCCTTCCTCTTTGTCTTATCTATAAAAAAAAACGATAATAATAATAGTAATAACAGACAATTACTTTGGATAGTCGATATTACACTTAGTACAAAACTTTTATTTTTTTTTTGGGGGGGGGGATGAGGAAGCACGTCTAAGGAGAGAAAGCGTATATTGAGCGTAAAAGCGCGTGAGAGGGTACAGTAATCTCGCTTCTTAAATGGTCGTTGGGAAACACAATTGGTAGTTTGGAGGTTGAGGTAACTGACTTGTTTTAGGAGAGAGAAAGGTTAACATTTATTTATTTATTCATTATTTTTTTGTTTTGTTTTGTTCTTGTTTTTGTGAAGGGGGAAGGGTTTTTTTTCTTGTGAAGGGGGAAAGGCAGAGGGTGTGAGGAGGGAGAATAAAGAGTGAGGAGGAAGGGGAAGGAGAAAGGGAGGAGGGGGAATGGGAGCGAGGAAGGAGGAGGGATGAGGAAGGAGGAGAGGGAGGATAGAGAGAAGAGGAGAGGGAGAGGAAGGAAGGAAGGAGAAAGGAGGAGGGAGGAGTGGAAGCGAGGAAAAGAGGGGAGAAGGAGAAGGACGATAGAAGAGGGCGGGGAGGAGTGGGAGCGAGGAAGAAGAGTGGAGAAGAGAGGGGATGAGGAAGGAGGAAAGGAGGATAGAGAAAGGAGGAGAGGGAGAGGAAGGAAGGAAGGAGAAAGGTGGAGGGAGGTGGGAGCGAGGAAAAATAGGCAGAAGGAGGGGATGAAGAAGGAAGGAGGAGATGGAGGATAAGAGAAAGGAGGAGAGGGAGAGGAAGGAAGGAAAAAGGAGAGGGAGTGGAAGATGAAGAGGGGGAGAGGGAGTGAGAAGGGTAAGGGAGGAAAATAAGGGTGAGTAAAAATGAGATGGAAGGAGAGGAGAATTAAGGGAGGAGAAGAGGGAAAGAAACAAGGAAAAGAAGGGGAAGACGAAGAG
>NC_091560.1:38089050-38096550 GCF_042767895.1 Penaeus vannamei
CTTTCTCTATCTATCTATAGATCTATCTCTATCTCTCTCTCTCTCTCTCTCTATCTATCTATCTATAGATCTATCTATATCTCCCTCTCTCTCTTGTTTCTTCTCTCCAGATTTTCCAAATGAAACAAACAAAAAGAAAAAAAATCTCATATTTCGCAAATGAAACAAAATATTTTTCTTCCTCCTCCCCAGATTTCCCAAATGAAACTTTTTTCTCTCCTCCCCAGACCCCCCCCCCTAAAAAAAATATGCCCAGCCTTACCAGATGACAGAAAACAAAGTTCTACCATATTAAACAAAACAAAATTGCTACTCCCCAGATTTCCGTAATATTTTTTCTCCTTCCCAATCACCCCCCCCCCCGAAAAAAAACATCAACTCACAATTAAACTAAAATCTCACTTCTCGCAACAAAACTAAACAAAACTTCGCTTTCTCCGCCCCTTACAGATCCCGCCCCCCACCCCAGATTACCCAATTCTCGCAAGAAAACGAAACAAAATCCTATCTTTCTCTTCTAACTAAACTAAACAAAACCCTCACTTCTCCCCCCCACCCCACCCCACCCCACCCCAACTTCTCGCACCCAAACTCAACAAACCCCCTCTCTTCTCCCCCACCCCCTACAGATTTCCCATCACCTGCCACTCTCCCCTTCCCCAACCCCCCAAATATCCAACTCCTCGCACCAAAACTAAACAAAATCCTCTTTTTTCTCCCCCCCCCCCAACACACACACAGATTTCCCACCACCTGCCACTCTCCCCTTCCCCACCCCCACCGAAATATCCAACTCCTCGCACCCAAACTAAACATACCCCTCCTTTCCCCCCCTCCCCCTCTACAGATTTCCCACCACCTGCCACTCCCCCTCCTCCCCCCCACCCCCAAATATCCAACTTCTCTCACCAAAACTAAACAAACCCCTCCTTTCCCCCCCCCCCCCTCTACAGATTTCCCACCACCTGCCACTCCCCCTCCTCCCCCCCACCCCCAAATATCCAACTTCTCTCACCAAAACTAAACAAACCCCTCCTTTCCCCCCCCCCCTCTACAGATTTCCCACCACCTGCCACTCCCCCTCCTCCCCCCCACCCCCAAATATCCAACTTCTCTCACCAAAACTAAACAAACCCCTCCTTTCCCCCCCCCCTCTACAGATTTCCCACCACCTGCCACTCCCCCTCCTCCCCCCCACCCCCAAATATCCAACTTCTCTCACCAAAACTAAACAAACCCCTCCTTTCCCCCCCCCCCCCTCTACAGATTTCCCACCACCTGCCACTCCCCCTCCTCCCCCCCCCCCAAATATCCAACTTCTCTCACCAAAACTAAACAAACCCCTCCTTTCCCCCCCCCCCTCTACAGATTTCCCACCACATGCCACTCTCCCCTCCTCCCCCCCCCCCCACCCAAATATCCAACTCCTCGCACCCAAACCAAAACAAACCCCTCCTTTCTCCCCCTCCCTCCTCTACAGATTTCCCACCACCTGCCACTCCCCCCTCCTCCCCCCCACCCCCAAATATCCAACTCCTCGCACCAAACCTAAACAAACCCCTCCTTTCTCCCCCCCCCCTCCACACAGATTTCCCACCACCTGCCACTCCCCCCCCTCCTCCTCCCCACCCCCAAATATCCAACTTCTCTCACCAAAACTAAACAATTTTTTTTCTCTCCCCCCCCCCCCTCTCCACACAGATTTCCCACCACCTGCCAAGATGTCGTACATGGGCATGAGCCAGCACATCGACTTCGACAACCTGCCTGACCCCAACACCCGCTTCGAGCTCCTGGAGGTCATCGGGGAGGGCACGTATGGCGAGGTCTTCGCTGCCAAGGACCATGAGACGGGTAAGCGAGAATGGGTATCGAGTTTTTTCATTTTCTTTTTTTTTCTTTTTTTCGGTTGGTTTTGGATGATTTTGTATTCGTTTTACGGTTTTTTAAAAAAGATTTTGCTCTTTTATTTTTTATTATCTTGTATGGATTGTTTGTTTTATGGGTATCGATTTTTTTTTTTTTTTTTTTTTTTTTGGTTTTGGATGTTTTTGTATTAGTTTTACGGGCTTTTAAAAAAGATTTTGCTCTTTTATGTTTTTATTATTTTGTATGGTTTGTTTGTTTTACAATATTTGTGATTTTTTTTCTGTACGTTTTGTGACAGTTTTACGTAAGGTTCTCGACTTTATCAGTTTTTTTTATTTACGTTTTGTATCAGTTTTACTCCTATTTCTTATTATATTTCTTCTTCAGCTTGTCTCTTCTTCTCCATTCTCCTCAACACTATCATTTGCCTCTCTTTTTTTTCCTTTATATTTTGTGTTCATGTTTTTTTACTCTCATATTATCTCTTTCTTGACATTGAAGTTAATTTTTTTTTCTTTTTGTTACTTGCTTCTTTTTTTTTCTTTCTGAGTTTTTGTCTTTGTTTTTTTTTTATGTTATTCTGTTTCTGAATATCTTTTTACTTCTTTATCTTATATTTTTTATCTGTTTTCTTCTGTGAAATTTCTTTTAAAGTTCCGTCTTTTTTCACTCTCCTCTTCTTGATCCTCTTCTTGTTGGTATCCTTGGCATTCTTTTTCTTCTTTGATTTTCTAAAAATATAATACCTTTAAATGAAATATATATGCATATATATACATATATGATATATGTACGCACACACACACACACACACACACACACACACACACACACACACACACACACACACACACACACACATATATATATATATATATATATATATATATATATATATATATGTATATGTGTGTATATGTGTGTATATATATATATACATATATATATAAATATATATATATATATACATAAAATATAAATATATATATATATGTATATATATATATATATATATATATATATATATATATATATATATATATATATATATATATGTATGTATATGTGTATATATATCTACATATATATATATATATATATATATATATATATATATATATATATATATCATATATATATATATATATATATATATATATATATATATATATATATATATATATATGTCTATATATACATATGAATATATATATACATATATATATATATATATATATATATATATATATAAATATATATATATATACATACATACACATACACGCATAAATAGCCAAAATATATAAACACACACACACACACATATACATATATATATATATATATATATATATATATATATATATATATATATATATATATATATATATATGTATGTATATGCGTGTGTTTGTGTGCGCGTGCGTGTGTGTGTTTATATATTTTGACTCAGAATATTAAAATCTTGTGCCCCACAGTGTATGAAAACGACCGAGATTTTTTGCAGTGATTTACTGCAGTTTTTTTCCTTTATTATTATTATTATTATATTTCATTGTATATATATATATATATATATATATATATATATATATATATAATTGCCCCAAGCGAACATAAAAAATACTCCCCTCAACCAAACTCAGAAAACACGAAGCCAAAATTCCGACAAAAAGCAATCATTCCCCCCTAAGCGTCCGTCCGCGCCACCCTACCCCCCCTCCTCCACCCCCACCCCTCTCACCCACCGCCTAACCTCCCTCCGCTCCTCCAGGTGGCATGGTCGGCATCAAGATCATGGAGAACATCGGGGAGAACCTTGAGGAGATCGAGGAGGAGTTCCTGATCCTGCGGGACCTCAGCCTCCACCCCAACCTGCCGGCGTTCCACGGGATCTTCCTCAAGAGAGGGAACAAGCAGGAGGAGGACCAGGCGTGGCTCGTCATGGAGGTGAGCAAGCGGTTAATGTTTTCATCTTTTATGTGTTTTTGTCAGAGAAGTTGGGTTTTGAGGATTGGCTCCGTTTATCTTTATCTCCTTTTATCTATTTTCATTATCATGTATTTTTGTCATAGAAGTAGGAGCGTGGTTTTGAGGTTTGGCTACCTTTTTTTCTTAATTTATTTCCCTTTTTTTAGTCATAGAATTAGGGGCTTTTTTTCATAATCATTTTTATTAGTATCATATATTTTTGTCACTAAGGTTTGAACATGGTTTTGAGGACTGGCGCTTTTTTCTTTATATTTATTATTGTTTGTCATGACATTTCATTTGTCATGTCATTTTGTTTGTCATGTCGTTTAGTTTGTCATGTCGTTTTGTTTATCATGTCATGTTGTTTTGGAGGACTGGGCTCATATTTTATTTGTTTATTTATTTTATTTTTTTTATTTTTTATTTTTTGTCAAGGAGATGAGGAAGGATTTTCGTTTTCGTATAAATTTTTTTCTCTTAATTATGTTTACTCATGTTTTTATTTGTATCATTTTTGTTTTGTTTGTTTTGGAGGTGAAGTTTTTTTTCGCAAGGTTTGGCTTTTTTTATTTTTTCATATAGATCATACAGGCGAGGAAGATTTTGTTTTCGTAGTAGTAGGTTATTTTTTTCTCTCTTATTTTATTGTTATTTATTATTGTTATTATCATTATTAATATTATTAGTGTTATTATCATGATCATTATCATTATTATTATTAGGTGAGGATTTTTCTATTTTCGTAAGATTATGTTATTGTTTTTCATTTCTTTCTGTATTTTTCACATAGTTTTGGTATTCATATTTTTCAAATCCTATTTTATTGCATTTTTCTCTACATCTATTTTTTGGGGAGTGAAGTCTATGGCGAGAAATATAATAATGGGTTCTTAATTAAATATACAGAGTTGTGAATAATCTTTTTATTGTTGTTAACTCTTCAAAGTATTTAGATCAAAGTATTTAATTTATTTGATTATCCTTTTTGGGGCACTGATACCTAGTAATTCCTATAATAAAAAGAATTACAGAATTATTCTTCAACTGCCAATACTGTTACACTTCGACTACTATTGTGCAGAAAATTATATAAGAAAAATGTAATCCATCATTTGTTCTTTGTTCAGTGAGGGTTAGAAATGGGTTTATTTTGCGGTTTGAGGAAAGTTGTAAAATAGGCTAAAGAGCGTTTAATTGAGAGTGAAAGCTGAACGATATTGAAGGACGTTTTAGACAGAAGGAAATGTAAAAAATACAATTGTTTTTTTTCGTTTTTTCAGTACAGAGGGTTAGGAAAAAGGTCGGTTTGTTGTGAAAATGTTGTTGCCAAATACACACGCCCACAATTAGGTGGCATACACGCGTAATGATTGTGATAGAGAAATGTATAGACATTCTGAAAGTATGATGCTTGACGGAGTGTGAAAAAGGTTGTAAATGTTTATTGTACTTCTAAATGCCACAGTGAAAGTGTTCTAATCTGACAGAAAAAGTCTAATGCGCAAGTGTTTTTGTTCTCTTTTTTTTCTTTCTTTTTTATGCTAAAGGAAGTGAGAAGTAAATTGCAGTGCAAATGTGTCTTTGTGTCTTTGTGTTAGATTGTTTAACTTGCAAGACACTTGACGTATATTTCAAGAATACATTTTGTGGTTTAGTAGAAACTAAAAAAAAAGGAAAGTTATATTCGTTACAATGATACAGTAACCCAGAAAAAATATTAAACATTGCTTAGAGTTATAAAATATCAAACCAATATCTAATGATACCCAATTATTAATGAAATTATGATAATAAATGAATACATCGAATGATACCCAATCAATGAAATTATGATAATTAATAAATGAATATATCAAATGATACCCAGTTATTATTAAAATGATAATGATCAATAAATAAATAGAATTCGGTTATAGTGAACCAGAAAGTCAGAGAAAATGGGAAAAAAAGTTGCGCTGTAATTTGGGACATTATAGGCCTACGTAGCGAATCGAAAAGTGAGGTTGTATTTTGCTTAACCATTTGTAAGACGGGTTTCTCGTGGTAAAATTTTATTCGCGAAATCATCTTTCAGTAAAAAGCAATAGTTAGTTATGACTTACAAGAGGAAATTAGTGGTTTGAGTCGTAATATTTTTTTTATAAGTCACCCTGACGTGGCAGTAACAGTCATGGAAATCACTTCCTATTTCCAGCTTTATTTGGGATTATTGTTATCATTCTCATTCGTCTTATTATTATTATTGTTGTTGTCGTTTTTGTTGTTGATATAATTATCATCAGTATCATTTATATTATTATCGTTATCATTGTTATTATCTTTATTATTATTATCATTGTTATTACGATCATTATTATTATTATTGTTATTACTAGTGTTATCATTATCACAAATTATTATTATTGTTGTTGCTGTTGCCATCATTATTGTTTCAAAGATTTCCATTACCATTTAGCTTTCCTTGCTTTTATTTTCGTTATTATTTTCATACCATGTTATTGCTGTTGGCATTGTTACTAGCACCATCTTTATTCTTATCATCTCTCAAGCTTTTCCCACTGCTACCATTACCATCAATACCATTATTATCACTGACACTGCGCCATCATTATCATCAATAACGATAAAGTCATATCATAATCATTACAATTTCCTTCCAGCTTTGTCCTATCAATACCATTATCACCATCATTATCAGCAGCAGTAAAATTGCAAGTATAATCATCATGTTAATTCTTCCTTCAGGCTTTGTCCTATCATTATCATTATCATTATCATTATTATCAACAGCATTAAAAGTTATATTATAATCATGTCAATTTTCCTTCCAGCTTTTCCCTACAGTGCCTTTATAACTGAAACCGTAATGTTATTATTAGCAACAGCAGCAAATCATGATAATTCTCCTCCCAGCTAAACATAAACAGACATGTAGATACAGATATATATTGTTTTGCCTTCCAGCTTTGTCCTGTCACAATCATTAATTATCATTATTACTCTCAATATTATCAACAGCAAGTCTGACACAGCAATAAAAGTCCGTATTGATATTATTAACAACAGCAAAACCCCCAATATAATCAGAATGACTCTCCTCCTAGCTATACATAAATAAAGATATATGTAGATACAGATATGTTGCTGATATAACCATCATATTAATTTGCCTTCCATCTTTTCCCCATCATTATCATTATCACTATCATTATTATCAAGAGCAACTCTAACATAACAATAAAAGTCCTATTATAATTATCATGTTAATTTCCATCCAGCTTTGTCTTAGAGTTACGTTACTATCAGTGACTATTACTATTATATCATATTATATTATTCATTACTATTACTGCCATAATTAGCAACGGGAGTAAAACCCCTAATATAACCATGTGAATTCTTACGTCTAAACATATTTAGATATAGATGTAGATACAGATAAGTTATTGATATACTCATATTCATCTCCCGCCCAGCTTAGTCCTATCAATACCCATCATCACTACCATTATTATCAACAAGTCTAGCTCATTTATTTACCTATTATTTAACAGCAGTAAAAGTACTAATATAATGTTAATTTTCCTTCCAGCTTTGCCCAAGAGGTTCAGTGACAGACCTCGTTCAAGCACTCATTAGACGAGGTCAAAGACTGAC
>NC_091560.1:38101550-38109050 GCF_042767895.1 Penaeus vannamei
CCCCAATCCACTAATCCAACCCACTAATCCACCTCCAAATCTTCCACTCCCAATCCAGTCATCCACCTTTAAATCCACTAATCTCAATCCACTCATCTACCCCACATCCACTAATACACCTCCAGATCCCCTCATCTACCCTATATCCACTAATCCTACTTCAAATCCACTAATCCTACTTCAAATCCACTAATCCCAATCTACTCATCCACCTCCACATCCACCAGATCCGCCGCCAGCTCTGCCAACTGCAGGACGACCTCAGGATCAAGAACCAGCTGGTGCAGAAGGACCCCGAAGCCACGATCAAGGGAGGGGCGTTGAAGGCTGACAGGAAGACCAAGAGGACGCCCATATGGATGGATGACCTGGCCAGTCTGGAGAAGCTCTCGGAGGTGGGTTGGGGAGCGGGTGTGGGGTGAGGGGGGGAGGGGTGGGGAGGTAGGGTGGGAGGGTGGTGGAGTGAGGGAAGGAAGGATGGGGGATTGGGAGGGTAAGGGTGGGTTGAGGGGGTCTAGGAGGGGTGAGGAGGCCCTGTAGGAGGAATTCTCGAAGGTGGGTGCTGGGTAGCGGGTGGTCCTGTAGGATTGGGTAGGAGGTGGGTGGAGGTGGTGGAGGTCTTGTAGGAGCTCTCGAAGGTGGATGGTAGGTGGTCCTGTAGGATTAGGTGTGTGAGTGGGTGGGTAATTCTGTAGGATTGGGTGTATGTTGTAATAGGTGCTATAGATCCTGTAGGATTGGGTGAATAGGCGCTGTATAAGTGTTGTGTTTGTGCGTTAAAAGTTCAAGTAGGTTTAGAATGTCTGGAGAATCCTCAAAGTGTGTTATTAATCATTAGTGAATTGATGTTGTACTAATTATATTTAATCATCACCAGTAAAATTTAATTGCCATTGTCATCAATCATCTTCATTACCAAATCAGCATCAGTCATTAATACCAATACCATACAAATCACCACAACTGCACCTCACCTCCTCACCACCACTTCACCACCACTTCACCTCCTCATCACCACCACCACTTCACCACCTCACCTTCTCCCCTCCTTTCCCCCCCAGGATATCATCGTGGACCACCTCGGCCGGCGGTACGACACCAACCAGATCTACACCTACATGGGCGACATCCTCATAGCGGTCAACCCATTCAAGGAGATCGGAGTGTATGGAGAGAAGGTGAGTGGGAAGGGGGGGGGGAGGGTAATTGGGAGGGGTGGGGTGGGACGGGGAAAGGTAGAGGGTGGAGGGAAAGGAAGGAGGAGGGAGGGAGGAGAGGGGAAGGAAGGAGGAGGGAGGGGAAGGAAGGAGGAGGGAGGGGAAGGAAGGAGGAGGGACGGGAAGGAAGGAGGAGGGAGGGGGAAGGGTAGAGGGTGGAGGGAAAGGAAGGAGGAGGGAGGGGAAGGGGAAGGAAGGAGGAGGGAGGAGAGGGGAGAAGGAGGGAGAGGGGAAGGAAGGAGAAGGGAGGGGAAGGAAGAAGTAGGGAGGGGAAGGAAGGAGAAGGGAGGGGAAGGAAGGAGGAGGGAGGGGAAGGAAGGATGAGGGAGGGGGAAGGGTAGAGGGTGGAGGGGAATATAGGATGAGGGAGGGGAAGGATGAAGGAGGGAGGAGAGGGGAGAAGGAGGGAGAGGGGAAGGAAGGAGGAGGGAGGAGAGGGGGAAAGGGTATGGGGAGAGGGGTGGGGAGGGAGGGGGGAAAGGAGAGGGGTGGGGAGGGAGGGATAAGTAGAGGGGGGAGAGGGGAGAAGGAGGGAGAGGGGGGAGGGATGGGGGGTATGAATGGAGAGGGAGAAGGAAGGGGATGAATGGGGTAAAAGAGGGGAAGTGGGTAAGTAGAAAAGGGAAGTGGGAGGGGAAGGGATATCCACATCGCCGTCAACCCATTCAAGGAGACTGGAGGAAAGGGGAGAGGGAAGGAGGGGTGATGAGAGGAGGGATGAGGGGAAGGAGTGGGAGGGGTGAGAAGGAAGGAGAGTTTGAGTGGGGGTGGGGTGAGAGGAGAGGGAAGAAGGGGTTATGAGAGGTTGGGTGAGGGAAAGGAGATGGGAAGGGGAAAGGAAGAAGGAAGGAGGGTAAAGGGAGTAAAAAGAGGGAAAGTGGGTAAATTGGAGGGGAGAGGAAAGGGGGGAGAAGGGGAAGGGGGGGAGGGGGAGACGGAGAGAGAGAATAGGTAAGTGGGAGAGGAGAGAGGGAGAGTGAGAGGGGGGAAGGGGTAAGTGGGAGGAGGGGTGAGTAATAGGGAGAGGGGGTAAGGGAGGGGAAGGAGAAGGTAAGTGGGTGAGAAGGGAGAGAAAGAGCAGATAAGATATACAGGGAGAGCGAGATATCTAATATTAATTCACAGATGGATAGGTTTGCCCTGTGAAGGAGAAATAAGTTTATACATGAAAATTATTATTAAAGTACTAATATGAATAATATTAAAAGTTGATAATTGAAGAGGCAGTATGAAAGACAGAAACACGTATACACATGTCTCTGTGCGCATGAGTATGTATATAGATAGATAGATTGATAGATAGGTAAACAGACAGACATACAAGCAAACAGACAAACAAACACAGATACACATACACACAAATAGACAGACTAACAAACAGACATACAGACAAAACAAACAGACACACAAATGAACACATCCACACACACGCACATCAAAAAAGACAAAACCGAGAAAAATAAAAATATAACCAAACACACCAACCCCTTTATAACACCCCCACCCTACCCATCCCAACTCCTCACAAGCCCGCTTAATACAACCCCTACAACCCACACCAGGAATCCCGAATGCACCGCGGGATGGGCAAGAGCGAGAACCCGCCCCACATCTTCGCCATGGCCGACAACAGCTACCACACCATGCTGCACCAGAAGCAACAGCAGTGCATCGTTATATCGGGGGAGTCGGGCGCCGGGAAGACAGAGAGCGCCAATTTCCTTCTGAAACAGCTGGTCACGCTCGGCAAGGTGGGAGACGGGGGGAAGGGAGGGAGGATGGGAGGGGGGAGGGGGGATTTTGTTATTGTTGGTTAGTGAGAGAAAGAGGAGAGAGGGGACGGAGGGAGAGAGAGAGAGAGAGAGAGAGAGAGAGAGAGAGAGAGAGAGAGAGAGAGAGAGAGAGAGAGAGAGAGAGAGAGAGAGAGGAGACGGGGGTGAGAGAGAGAGACGGGGGGTGAGAGAGAGAGACGGGGGGTGAGAGAGAGGGGGGATTGAGAGAGAGGGGGGATTGAGAGAGAGGGGGATTGAGAGAGAGAGAGAGAAACAGAGAGAGAGAGAGAGAGAGAGAGAGAGAGAGAGAGAGAGAGAGAGAGAGAGAGAGAGAGAGAGAGAGAGAGAGAGAGAGAGAGAGAGAGAGAGAGAGAAAGAAAGAAAGACAGACAGAGAACGGATGAGAAAGTTGAACGAGGTCGATTAAATATGGAGAATAAATAATACGAAAAGACCCTCGATATAATCATCCATTTCCTTCCTCATCCATTCGTCAATATATTCTCAATTCACCAATTATGTCCTCTCTCTTCTGTTCTTCATTTTAAACCCAAACATGTTGGATACACGAATCCCCCCCCCAAAAAAAAAAAAAAAAATCTATCCGCACGTGTTATATCAATAACCCTTTATCTCACGTCGCTTTCTAACCCAACCTTTTCTCCCTCTCTTCCTCTTCCCCTTCCTCCAACCCCCCTTAAACCCCACCAGGCACCCAACAGGAACCTCGAAGACAAGATCCTGTTAGTCAACCCCATTATGGAAGCCTTCGGAAACGCCAAGACGGGAATTAACGACAACTCCTCGCGGTTCGGAAAATACTTGGAACTGACGTACACTCGCCTCGGCAAGGTCACCGGAGCCAAGATTTCCGTCTACCTCCTGGAGCAGTCGAGGGTGGTCCACCAGGCGAAGTAAGTTGCGAGATTTCTTGCATGTTCTGGGCTCTTTATCGCACACGCAATTCACGCATGCAAGCAAACATATGAGCACGCACTCACGGATCTTTGCACGAAAGCATACACGCAATCAGGCGAGCACTTGCGTGGGCTATACACCAAACCACGCATGCAAATACATTAGCACGCACTCATGTATCCATACACAAAGGCACGTACGCGCGCATTCAAGCACATGATTACGCACTAACCTAGGCTGTACAGGAAAGCACGCACGCACGCACTCACGCAGTATAAACAGACCGAAAGGACGAGCAGGAAGCGCAGGATAAGGTTTTCTCGCTTCATTGCTTCACCAAGGGGCGGAGCAGTAGAGCGAAAAGGCTTTTGGCGGAATCGTGTGGTTTCCTGTCCTATTCTCCCTTCTTTTGTTTATTATAACTTGTTCACCTAAATCCCTCGCACGCACCCACGCACGCACGCACCCAACCACCCACGCACGTACCAACGCATGGGCAAGCACCCCCTCCCTTTATACTCACACTTTACAATAGAGACGCCCTCTATTGTAAAATCCAAATTCGCCAAATAAGGTAATTAAAACACGTCAAAAAGGTAATATAATCGACGCTTCAAATGACCCATTTTACAATCGGGGATGTAAGTGTAAGATATACTGGTGTCCAGAAGCGTAGAAGCAGAAAGAGCAATTTTTCGCTCTTTTTTGCAATTTTGACACGCTCGTCAAGTGTCTTTCAAGCAACTCATTTCCTAAATACATTTAGTAAATACATTTCCTCTCATTAAAAATCTAATCAGAAGTCACACCATGACCAAAACATCTAAACATATATATATTACTTTAACCATGATTGGTACCCTCACCACAGAAACATGTTATCAACACGCATATCTCCCTCACCTGGAAAACACTATCTATTAACCAAGGTTCTCACGGGTCAGTTAACCAGGTGACCTGAGCGCTGTTAAATGTATAAGCAAGTTTTACCCCTTGTTTATGTGGCCTTAAGAAGCATTGTAGCATAAAAAATGCTTTTGAGGCCACACTCCCTCAGTATGTAATTGTACAGGAAGTCTAGACCATAGCCATTTACTGTTTTGGATAAGTATTTTTGCTGTGGAGTTTGAAAATTATAGTCTCAAAGTAGGCTAGCGTTTATTTGTGTATATATTGTATGTAAGAGTATATGTATTTATGTATGATGTATGTAATCATTCAATTTGTGTACGTATATATGTATTTTATGCTATTTTGTGTGTATATATTTATATATGTTTATGTATATACATGCTGATGATAATTATTTATATATATATATATGTATGTATAGATGATGATAATGATGATAAAGTATATAATTCGCAAATATTGTTGCAAAAGTAAATTGTTGCATTACATGATAAATAGATAGATAAAAACTTTAACGAACATAGATAAGCTTATCCAGAACTGTATTTATGACAAAATATACATAGCAATAGACATAGAAGTTGACAATTTAAAAAGATAATACAGATGTTTAGATCTATATCTCTAGATCTACACATCCTGACTTAGACCATTGCGCATAGGTACTCTAGACGGACAGGTAGGGACAACCTTAATTATAATGTGAACATCAATATAATGATGCAAAGTAGCCCTCACATGGTTTCCAGAGGCGAACAGAACTTCCACATCTTCTACTACCTGTACGACGGTCTTGAAGCCGAGAACAAGCTGATGCAATACAGTCTTGACAAGAGCAAGCGAGACAAGCATCGGTATCTTGCTGGTGCGGCGTGGAGCAAGGAGAAGAGTGAGGTGAGGGGTTGGTTGTGTGTGTGTGTGTGTGTTTGTGTGTGTTGTGTGTGTGTTTGTGTTTGTGTGTGTGTGTGTTTGTTTATGTGTACAGGTGTGTTTGTTTATTCGTTTGTGTCTGTATGTGCTTGTGTGTGTTTGTTTATGTGTGTGTGTGTGTTTGGTTGTAATTGCGTGTGTGTGCTTGTGCTTTTTATGATTTTTATGTTTATGGCATTTGATATATAATTCTTGATAGAGAAACCTAAATATAGTGAAGATTGAGATTAGTATTCAGTGATTTAATTGATCAAATACGCTTAGTTATAACTTCAATAGCTGTCATTAAATATTTTTTTCTATCTCTCCCCCCCTTCCCTCCCAACCCTTTTTCAAACTTTCCTCCCATCTCACCCCAATCCAATTTCCCACTCCCCACGCCCTCCTCCTCCCCTCTTCCTTTCCCTCTCCTCCACCCCCTCTTCCTTTCCCTCTCCTGCACCCCCTCTTCCTCCCCATCTCCACCCCCTGCTTCCACTTCCTCCCCCACTCCCCTCCTTCCTCCCCCCTCCCCCACTCTCCTCTTCCCCCTCTCCCCACACACCTCCTCCTCCTCCCCCTTTCCAACCTCCTTCCTCATCCCCTACCCCCTTCACCCTCTCACCCCTCCCTCATCCCCCACTCCATTTCCTTCTTCCAACCTTCCTTATCCCTTCACCTCACCTCCCCTTATCTCCCCAACCCTCTCCTTTCACCCCCCCCACAACCATTACCCTCCCTCCCACCCCACCCCCCTAAAAAAAAAAATAAAAAAAAAAAAATAAAAAAATAAAAAAATCTCCCACCCACAGGCAAACGTCCAGCAATTCAACAAGGTGGTGGAGGGTTTCACGTCCTTAGGTTTCCGAGACGACGAGCTGGACTCCGTATACAGAATCCTGGCGGCCATTATTAACCTGGGCGACGTCGAATTTTATCAGACGATTGATAAGGATAACATGGAGCAGGCGGCGGTGAAGAATGTGGAGCAGATTAAGATCGGTAAGGAGAAAGAGGAGGTATGAGGGGGGTGAGTTGAGAGAAAGAGAGAGAAGGGAGGGAGGGAGGGAGGGAGGGAGGGGGGAGGAGAGAGAGAGGGAGGGGGGAGGGAGAGAGAGAGGGAGGGAGGGAGAGAGAGGAGGGAGGGGGGGAGGGAGGAGGGAGAGGGGGGGAGGAGGGAGGGAGGGAGAGAGAGAAGGAGGGTAAGAGGAAGAGAGAATGGTAAAGATAAAGAGAGAGAGAGAGAGGGAGGGAAGGAGAGAGAGAGAGAGAGAGAAGAGTGAGTGAGAGTGGGTGAGTAAGAGTCGTAAGAGTAATTGAGCAAGGAGAAGAATGGGGGGTGATGAGAGTGGGGGATGGGTGAATAAGAAATTGCATCCATATGTAGGCCTACTTATATTCACGTAAAAAAAACGTTTGAATTTAAATCTGAAGTTTCTGGTCTTCGGAAAAAAACAGTTTCTTATCTTTAGAAAAAAAAAAATCCAACCTCTGAAAAAATCAAAGTTTTGAAAAAAAAAAAATAAAGATAAAAATTCCTACCCTTAGAAAATAAATCGAATTTCCAACCTTTCATAATACAAGAAATCAAACTTGCAACTTCTTCAAAAAAAAATCATAAAAAAAAATTCATAAACAAAAACTATACACACATCAAGAATCTATCACTTCCAAGATGAAAAAAATACAACCCTTAAAATAATAATAATAATAATAAACATGAAATGAAAATAAAAACAAGAAAAAAACCTAACCCTTGAAAAAATAATAAA
>NC_091560.1:38114050-38134050 GCF_042767895.1 Penaeus vannamei
TCTTCACACTCCTCCAGACACAATACGACAGCCGCGGCCTCGCCTCGCAGACGAAGGCGCAGCAGACGGTGGCCACCTACTTCAGGTACTCGCTCATGGACCTCCTGCAGAAGATGGTGAACGGGACGCCGCACTTCGTCAGGTGCATCAAGCCCAATGACGAGAAGCTCCCGGATAAGTTCGATGCCAAGAAGGTAAGGTTCGATGGGGGGGGGGGGGTGAAAGAACGATAGAAGGAATATCAAAGTGCGAGAAAGAAAGAAGGAACTGTATGGTGTGTGTTTAGATATATGTGATATATAATATATATATGTATGTATATTTGTGTGTGCGTGTGTGTGTGTATGTGAATATATGTATATATGAATATATGTATTTATAAATTGGATGGATGGATGGATGGATGGATGGATGGATGGATGGATGGATGGATGGATGGATATGTGTGTGTGTGTGTGTGTGTGTGTGGGTGTGTGTGTGTGTGTGTGTGTGTGTGTGTGTGTGTGTGTGTGCTTACGTGTGTATGTGTCTTTATGTACCTGCTAAATCAGACCAAAACATCCCCGAGAACCACCAACACGTGCTCTAACACCCCCTCACCCTCACCCCCTCCTCCAGGTACAACGTCAGCTGCGCTATGCGGGCGTGATGGAGACTGTCAGGATCCGTCAGCATGGCTACTCACATCGCATTCCCTTCGCTGAATTCCTACGCAGGTGGGTGTTGTTGTAGCTGTTGTTGTTGTATTTAAGGGTTTTGTAGTTGTTATAGAAGAGATGTTGGTGTTGGTTTTGTTGTTGTAGTCGTTGGTGTTGTTGTAGATGTCATACGGGTAGTGTTGTGATTGTTGGTGTTGTTGTCAAGGGTTTTGTTATGGTTGTTATTGATGGAGTTAAGATTTTTGTTGTTATAGTCATACTTGGGATATTGGTAAAATCGGCAAAAAGTGAGAAAGGTAACATTGATAACAATGATAATGATAATAAATAATAATAATGATGATAATAATAATAATGATAATAAGGATAATAATAATGATAATGATGATAATGATAACAATAGTAGTAATAACAACAATGAAGATAATAATAAAGATGATAATGAGAACAATTATAATGACAGTAACAATAACAACAACAACAATGATACAAAAAAAAACAATGGAAAAAATGCCACCAACCCCAATAAAGTCGAAAATCCCCCGACCAGATACTGCTTCTTGGCCTTCAACTTCGACGAGCGCGTGACCGCCTCGAAGGACAACTGCCGCCTCCTCCTCATCCGACTCAAGATGGACGGCTGGGCGATCGGCAAGACGAAGGTGTTCCTCAAGTACTACCATGTGGAGTATCTGGCCAAGATGTATGAGAAGCAGGTGAGGAGCTGGGGTGGGGTGGGGGGATGGGGAGGTTGGGTGTGGGGGTGAGGGGAGAGGGAGGTAGCGGAGGGTGGGGGATGGGGAGGTAGGGGAGGATGGTGGGTGGGAGAGGAGGGTGGTTGAGGGGATAAAGGAGGGAGGGGGTAGGGGCGGGTGGGTGAGGGGAGATAGAGGGTAAGGGGAGGAGGGAGGGGGGATGGGAAGGTAGGGGAGATGGGATGGGTGGGTGATGGGAGAGGGAGGTAGGGGAAGAGGGATGGGTGGGAGAGGATGTGGGTGAGGGGGTGAGAGGGTGAGGGGAGGAGGGAGGGTAGGGGAGAGGGGAGGGAAGGAAGTAAGGGATAGAGGGAAGGTAAGAAAGGAGGGGAAAAGGGAAAGAAAGAGGGAAATAAACGTACAAGATAAGACACGAGATCAGTATAATTACCTACATAATCCATGAAACAAAAAGAAAGAAAACACGGGGATGATAAACAAACAAACAAAAAACAGAATCAAACTTAAAAAAAAAAAGACAATCCATAACATCAACAATAAAAAAGATAAAACAAAATAATCAACAAAAACAAAAAATTCCCCATAAAAAAAACGAAATTAAAAAATAATCAAGAACAAAAAAACAAAACAAAACAAAAAGATAGATACGAAATAAACTCTTCTTTCCCCCCCACGTGACAGATCCGCCGCGTGATCCAGGTGCAGGCGTGCGTGCGGCGGTGGCTGGCGCGCGTGCGGTACCAGAAGCAGAAGTGGGCCCTCGCGCGCTCCGTCATCACGCTGCAGAGGTGAGGGGCGTGGGCGTGCGATCTTTTTAATCTTTTTATTTATTTGTTTTATTTATTTTTTTATTTGTTTATTTATATTATCTTTTGATTTTGATTTTTTTTACTCGTTTTTTTTCTTCTTTTTTTCTTCGATCTTCTTAATCTTCTATTTTTATTTATCTATATTTTTATTTATTTTTTTATTTATTTATTTATTTCATCTTTTGAGTTTGATTTTTTTACTCGTTTTTTTTTCTTCTTTTTTTTTTCTTCCTTTTTTGGGGGGTTTTGTTTGTACTCCTTGTTTATGTGTTTTCTTTTCATACTCTTTTTTTCTTTTTCTTTATTTTTTGTGTTTTCTCTTTCCCTCTTTTTTCTTTTTTATGTGTTTGGTTTTTAATACGAGTGAAACTTGTTTTTTGTGTCTTATATTGGTGTTCTTGTTTTTTGACGTGTGTTCAAAGTTTGATACATAGATGCACACATACATACACAAGTGCGCGTGCACACACACACACACACACACACACACACACACACACAAAATCCAAACACACGCACACACATAAAACCAAACAAACCAGACCACCCATACAAATAAAAAAAAACACATAGGCCTACTAATCAACCCACTCCCCCTCCCTCCTCCCCCCACCCCTTCCTCTCCTTCCCCCCCCCCCCACACAGGTACACTCGAGGCTGGATCATTCGCAAGAAATACCAGGACGAAATTCACAAACCGGCAGCCATCCCACCCCCGCCCACCCAGAAGGCCCCCGCGCCCCCGCCCCCCGCGGAGAAGTCGCAGCAGAAGGACGCAGGTAAGAGGGGAAAGGGGAAGGGGGGAGGGAGTATGAGGAGGCGAGGGGTAAGGAGTATAAGGGAGTATGAGGGGGAAGGGTAAGGGGTATAAGGGAGTATGAAGAGGCGAGGGGGAAGGGTAAGGGGTATAAGGGAGTATGAGAAGGCAGCGGGTAAGGGGTATAAGGGAGTATGAGGAGGCGAGGGGGAAGGGGTATAAGGGAGTATGAGGGCGAGGGGGTAAGGGGTATAAGGGAGTATGAGGAGGCGAGGGGGAAGGGGTATAAGGGAGTATGAGAAGGCGAGGGATAAGGGGTATAAGGGAGTATGAGGAGGCGAGGGGGGAGGGGTAAGGGGGTGTGAGGAAGTATGAGGTGAGGGGTAAGGGGGTGTGAGGGGGATAAGGGGATGTGTGGGAGTATGAGGTGTGGGGTAAGGAGGTGTGAGGATTATGAGAGGAGGGGTAAGGGTGTGAGGGTGTATGAGGAGAGGATAAGGGGTGTGAGGGACTATGAGGGGGGTAAGGGGGTGTGAGGGAGGGGGTAAGGGAGTATGAGGAGGCGGGGGTTAAGGGGTTTGAGGGACTATAAGGGGGGTAAGGGGGTGCGAGGGACTATGAGGGAGGTAAGGGGGTGCGAGGGACTATGAGGAGGGGTAAGGGGGTGTGAGGGACTATAAGGGGGGTAAGGGGGTGCGAGGGACTATGAAGGGGGGTAAGGGGTTGTGAGGGACTATGAGAAGGGTAAGGGGTTGTGAGGGGGGTAAGGTAGTGTGAGGGAGTATGAGGAGGTGGTTAAGGTAGTGTGAGGGAGTGTTATAAGTAGATAAAGAGGCGGTAAAGGGGTATGAGTAGACGGTTGGGAGTGATTTTTTTTATTAAGAATTGTTTGGTCTGCTTATTTGTTGATTTCTTTTTAGTCTCGGCGAAAAAAAATATAAATACTAAATACAGTGACGATGCATAAATATATATGCTGAGAGAGACAGAGACAGGGAGAGAAAGAGAGAGAGAGAGAGGGGGGGGGCAGAGAGAGAGAGGGAGGCTGAGAGTGAAAGAGAGAGATAGAGATAGAGAGGGAGGGAGGCAGAGAGAGAGAGAGTGACTGAGAGAGAAAGAGAGAGAGAGGGAGGGAGGCAGACAGACAGAGAGAGAGAGAGAGAGAGAGAGAGAGAGAGAGAGAGAGAGAGAGAGAGAGAGAGAGAGAGAGAGAGAGAGAGAGAGAGAGAGAGAGGAGGGAGGCAGAGAGAGAGAGAGGGGGAGCAGAGAGAGAGAGAGAGGAGGCAGAGAGAGAGAGAGAGAGAGAGAGGAGGGATGCAGAGAGAGAGAGAGAGAGAGGCAGAGAGAGAGAGAGAGAGAGGAGGCAGAGAGAGAGAGAGGGAGGCAGAGAGAGAGAGAGAGGGGGAGGCAGAGAGAGAGAGAGAGGGGGAGGGCAGAGAGAGAGAGAGAGAGAGAGGCAGAGAGAGGAAAAGAGAAAGAGAGAGAGAGAGAGAGAGAGAGAGAGAGAGAGAGAGAGAGAGAGAGAGAGAGAGAGAGGAGAGAGAGAGAGAGAGAGAGAGAGAGCAGAGAGAAAAAGAGAGAGGGAGGCAGAGAGGAAAAGAGAGAGGGAGGCAGAGAGAGAGAGGGGAGGCAGAGAGAGAGAGAGGAGAGATGGAGGCAGAGAGAGAGAGAGGGAGGCAGAGAGAAGAGAGAGGGAGCAGAAGAGAGAGAGAGGGGGAGGCAGAGAGAGAGAGAGAGGGGGAGGCAGAGAGAGAGAGAGAGAGAGAGAGAGAGAGAGAGAGAGAGAGAGAGAGAGAGGGAGAGAGAGAGAGAGTGACAAAAAGAGAGGCAGAGAGAGAGAGAGTGACAGAAAGAGAGGCAGAGAGAAAAAGAGAGAGGGAGGCAGAGAGAAAAGAGAGAGGGAGGCGGAGAGAGAGAGAGGGAGGCGGAGAGAGAGAGAAAGAGGGAGGCGGGGAGAGAGAGAGAGAGGGAGGCGGAGAGAGAGAGAGAGAGAGAGAGGGAGGCAGGGAGAGAGAGGGAGGCAGAGAGAGAGAGAGAGAGAGAGAGAGAGAGAGAGGGAGAGGGAGGCAGAGAGGGAGAGGAAGAGGAAGAGGAAGAGGCAGAGAGAGAGAGAGAGGAGGAGAGGGAGAGGGAGAGGAGAGGAAGAGGAAGAGGAAGAGGAAGAGGAGAGAGAGAGAGAAGAGAGAGAGAGAGAGAGGGGGGAGAAGAGAGAGAGAGAGAGAGACAGAGAGAAAGAGAGGGAAATAGAAAGTGAGAGAGAGAGAGAGAGAGACAGACAGACAGACAGACAGACAGACAGACAGAGACAGACAGAGACAGAGACAGAGAAGGAAAAAATAAATAACTAGACGAAAGACGATAAATAAAAAAGAGAGAGAAAAAAATCACAAGACCCCCCTCAACGAAAAAAAAAAAATAGACCCCCACGCCCACGAGTGCCCCAGCCCCCATAACCGACGGCGCCCCTTCCCTGTAGCGCAATGGATGAAGGCGAAGATGATGGGCGCCCTTGGAGCTCAGTCCTCGCTCGACAGTGAGCCCAAGAAGGAGGCGAAGGAGGCGAAGAGGGAGGCCCCGAAGCCACCGAAGACGAAGGAGACAATGACGGAGGATGAAGCCGCCACCCTCATCCAGTCTCGTAAGGCGCGCTCGATGCATGTCCTTGAGGCGGTAGTCTGTAGGATGCTCTGTAGGATGTGGATTCCGAGATGGTGTAGGATTCGATCGCTTTGATTTGGGATTCGATTCCTGGGAAGAGGGTTTGATGCTCTTGAAGTAGGATTTGTTCCCTCGAAGTAACATTTCGAATTAGATTTGATCCCTTTAGATAAGATCTGATCCCACAGAACAGGATTCAGATACTCTACTTATAAAATGTAGTAAAGGAAAGATAACCAATCCTATTTTTTCAACTACCATTATTATTTTTTTTTAACTAACACAGAAAGCACGTATGCATGACTTGCTATTTATGATCGCCATGCACTGTTTGCGCGCGTCGGAATATATTTATATTATTATTATTATTATTATTATTTATTTATTTATTATTATTATTTTTTTTTACGTGTACGGTGTGTGACGTAGTTTGGTCCCGAGATTAATATCCTAGGATGTGTGTGAGTATAATCATCTGTTTAGCGGCAAATCCAATGTTCGCTCCTTGCAACTTAGCCATTGACGTAAGCATGTGTACGCTCGTAGTATGCTGGCATGGAGACGCTTAAACATACATACATACAGTCACACACACACACACACACACACACACACACACACACACACACACACACACACACACACACACACACACACACACACACACACACACACACACACACACACACTAACATTCACACACGCTAACATTCACACACACTAACATTCACACACACACACATACACTTTTAAATCCATGTGTGATATACATGCAGTAATGTAATTCACTCTGGACAAACTGCATGTACTAAATATACCTTTAATAAAATACATAAGGATAATACAATTCGAACTACATGTACAACTAAACAGCTGTTCAGAATTTCATACGGAATACATTATGCGTACATCATCACAAAGTATTAACATCCCCACAGTACATTTCTGTCTCCTGTCTGTGTCATGCAATCCAAATTAAACTAGTTATTTAGATAATATACATATGTACTTCATGAGAGTCTTTGGTTAATTAGTTATCAACAAGTGACAGTCTACCGGCACTCACTGTAAGTACATGTAATACACATATTTAACGCCTTGTAACATCACGATATATCCTCGTTTTTTTTATCATAGTATGGACTTTTTAACCGTAGCTTGTCTTGAATTAATACGTAACAGGAATATAACAGATATGTAACACCAAGTATCATAATACATCTAACATTATATCCGCAATAAAACCCTTAAAAGTATATAAAATTTCACAACATATATTCAACATATAGAAACACCACACTGCATCCCTCTATGTTATGCTGTGAATATAACACCAAGCATGATATATTCATCATATCTTTTCACCACAAAACCCTTTTTATTTCTCTAAAGAAAGTTACCACACATTTTCATCATCAAGAAACACCATGTATCTAAATATATATTTTTTTAATCTATGAAATGATATTTCCAACACACATTCAACATCAAGAAACACCATAAATATAACATCAAGTATATCCATCAGGTATCATATCCACTCTAAATATTCTTTAAAAATATTAAATTATATTTTCTTAGGGGATATTTCCAACACACATTCAACATAAAGACACACCACAAATAAAAGCATAACGACAGTGCATCGTAACCACTCTAAATATTCGCAACAAAATACTCTTTTATCAAAAAAATTCCTTAAGGGATATCCCAACACACAGTCAACATCAAGAAACACTATAAATATAACTTAAAGTATATCTACCAAGTATCATATCGCAACAAAAAACCCTTTTATTAAACAATTCCTCAAAGAATATCCAAACACACATTCAATATCAAAAACACCACAAATATAAGTATAACCACAGTGCATCATATCCACTCTTAAATTTTCGCAACAAAAAACTCTTTATCAAAAATTTCCTCAAGGGATATCCCAACGCACATTCAACACAAAAAAGCACCATGGATATATAAATAAAATATTAAACATTTCCTCAAAGGATGTCCAAACACACATACAATATCAAAAACACCACAAATATAAGTATAACCACAATACATCACATCCATATATCCTAAACAAAAAAAAAAACTTTTTTTTTTTTTTTATCAAACACCACCATAAGGGCTATCCCACCACGCATTCAACACCAAGAAACACCCCTATTTCCACCCACCACACGTCCAATACACACTACAACATATTCTCAACAAAACATCCTTTTTATCAAACACCGCCATAAGGGCTATCCCACCACGCATTCAACACCAAGAAACACCCCTATTTCCACCCACCACACGTCCAATACACACAACAAAACACCCCATTTTCCCCCATAATTTCCCTTCCCATTTCCCCGCAAGGTTTCCGAGGTCACCTGACGCGGCTGGAGTGGGGACCCGCCCTTGAGGAGAGACTAAAGAAATTGGTTGAGAAACATATTGATAACGCGGAGGAGGCGTCAAAGGCTTTGGAGGTAAGTGGGTCCGAGGGTGTGTGTGTGCGTGTGTGTGTGTGCGTGTGCGTGTGCGTGTGCGTGTGCGTGTGCGTGCGTGTGTGTGTGTGTGTGCGTGTGTGTGTGTGTGTGTGTGTGTATGAAGGCATTTAAGGAGATTTAATGGCTGTATGTGGTGTTGAGATTTATCTATTTATCTATTTTACGATTGGTATGATTGTTTTTATTGATTTTTGGTGTTATTTTTTTTTTTTTTTTAAATTTGGTGTCACTATGAATACGATCAGGATTATCATCCTTCCTCCTCATCATCATCATCACCATCATCATCATCATCACCACCACCATCACATCCATCATCATCAGTAACAATATCACTATTATCATCATAATCATCACCATCGCTTATAACCCAGCGCCACAACATTTGCACAAATTGCCTATCCCTTTGTCAACACAACCTTCCCCTTCTCTTTCTATATATAGTCTTCCGTTTTTTTGTTCTTTTTCTTTTTTTCCTGGTAATCCCTCCTCCTCAAACCTTCTATTTTTGTGTTTTTTTCTTTTGTTTTTTCTTTTTTCAACAATTCCTCCTTTTAACTTTTAACTTTCTCTTTTCTTTTTATAACAACCTTCCATTATTTTTTTATTATTTTTTATTATTGTTTATCCTTTCTAACACGACGTTCCATCCCTCCTTTCTTCTTTCCTCTCTTTTCCTTTCTAACACGACCTCCTATCTTCCCTTCTCCTCCCATTCTTCCTTTTCTTTTCTTTTTTCCTTTCTAACACGACCTCCCATCTCTCCCTTTCCCCTCTTCTCGTTTTCTCTTTTTTACTTTCTGATGCGGTCTTCCATCCCTCCCTTTCCCCTTTTCTCACTTTCCTTTCTAACACGACCTCCCTTCTTCTCTTTTCCTTCCATCCCTCCCTTTTCCCTCTCTCCTTTTCCTTTCTAACACGACCTCCCATCTTCCCTTTTCCTTCCATCCCTCCTTTTTTTCTTTTCTCATTTTCCTTTCTAACACTTCCCTTCCCTCCCTTTCCCCTATTCTCATTTTCCTTTCTAACACTTCCCTTCCCTTCCCTTTGCCTAGGCGGAGGGCCTGTCAGCAGAGGAGGCGGCTATGATCATCCAGAAGTTCTGGGGAAGACACAAGAAGGAGAAGGAGAAGAAGAAGAAGGAGGAGAAGGAGAAGGAGACACTCGAACCCAAGAAGGACCTCGGACGCTACACCAACAGCAAGAAGATGACGAGTCTCATTATGTTCTCGGAGAAGGTAGGTGGTTCTGCGTGCTGTTGTTGTTGTTTGTGTCTTGTTGTTTTGTTATTTGTTTTGTTTTGTTTGCATTTTCTTTTTGTTATCCATTTTTTTGTTGTTATCCGTATATATATATATATATATATATATATATATATATATATATATATATTGTTATCCGTATTTTTTAAATTATTCGTATTTCTCATTTTATTATTAATATTTTCTTGTTGTTTTGTTCGTATATTCTTGTTATTTTATTAGGATTTTCTTTTTGCTGTGTTTGTGTTCATTTTATCATTTTATCATTTTATTTATTTATTTATCAATTTATTTTTGCGGTTTGTCATCTGACGTAGTTTCAGGAAACTTTTTTTCCTTTTTTTCCCCATAGTTGCATTTACACGTACTGCTGCTGTACTGACAAAAACGCCCATTATTGTTATATATTAGGATAGATTGCACGTTCTCTGTCTGTGCATATTGGACGTATTTTACCCTATATTTCGATGTTTATATTATATCAACCAGACTAACATTAATAAAGCATACTTAAGCAAATCTGCACATATCAGAATGTACTTAGCCCGTTCTTACCCGATATATTTAAACAATTTACTTAAACAAAACGATATATTGAAACCAGGCATAAAGAGGTCTATTGATCAAATCTGCATAACATCTTTTTACAATGCACGTCTAAGTAAGTACAAGCAAATATCTCTACATACCCAAAAGGAAAATCCAAACCAAAAAACTTTTCTCCCTTCAAAAACCTCCCCCCCCCCCATCAAAAAAAAACTGGCCCTCCCCTCTCAACCCCAACCCCCACGAAAACAAAAAATTGCCCCCAAAATAAATAATTAAATGCGCCCTCACCTTAAAAAAATCTCCTAAACTCCCCCCCCCCTCTTCCCCATTTAACCAAAATCTCAACCCAACAAACTTAACTTCCCCTTCCCCCCTGTTCCCTCCCCCTTTTTCTCCTCTCACTCTTTTTCCCCTCTTTCCCCTCTCACCCTATTTCCCCCTCTCATCCTTTTCCCCCCTCACCCTCTCACCCTTTTTCCCCCTAATCCTCTTTCCCCTCTCACTCTCTTTCCCCTCTCACCCTCTCTCCCTCCCCAGGTACACATGTCCAACCAGGAAACCCACAAGTACCTCAGGCGCCACAAAGCCGGGATCCGCCTGGAGGAGGTCAAAGCGCCGCCCAAGGACTACAAGAGGCCTAAGGGATTCGACCACATCCCGCAGGTGATCCACGAGCAGAGGAAGAGAGGAGCACCGCAGCCCGTGAGTAGGGGGTGGGTGTGGGTAGGTAGGGTGGGGGAAGGGGGTGGGGGGAGATGAGGATGGATTGGGAGGGAGGGAGGAGTGAGGATGGGTAAGGAGGGATTGGTATAAATGAATATTTATAGATACGGACATGTAAATGCTCTGATATAAATGCATATTTGTCTATATGGTAGGTATACATTTGTCTGTATAATCGGTTATTATACATGTCTAGGCTTATAGATATCTAATTACTTATGTGTATGTCCGTATAAAGTTATAGGGCTAGATCAGTAGCGATTCGAGGTGTCTTGGCGTCTGATTCTATTTTTTGAAAAAGCACATGGGGTTTATTTTGATCACGTCACAAAAGTTGTGAATGCTTTGTGAATATGGTCGATCACTTTTGTCTTTCAGTTTTAAAAAAGGATGAAAAATAATGATTTTCATGGTTATATTCCCATTGAACAATTATTAAAATAACCCTGTGGGACGCCATGGCACCTCGAGTTGCTACTGATCTTGCCTTCCCCAAGGTTAAACAGTGGTCTGTATTCCTCCGCCCGCTTGATATGCATGAGTGTATGTGTGGCTTAAATTTCTAATCATAAACATCGACTCTATATACTCTTACTTTCCATTTTTTCTTGCACAGCCGATTTCCGCCAACCGACCAGTCATCAAGATCACTTCAACGGACGAAAAGATCTCCGAATATTACGATTTCTTGCAAGAGGAAATGAGAAGGTACGTTCAGCTCCTCAACCTCCGCAAAGGAAAGTAGTGCGCGAGCGATCTTTTTTTCTGTCTTCTCTTGTTTTTATAAACTTCAATACCTCTTTTTCATGGCGTTTACTCTTATGATTTATCTGTTTTCTCTCTTTTTATATAGTCTTCATTACTTTTCTAATAAATGGCATTTCATTCAATGATTGTTTTATCGGTTTTCTTGTTTTATACTTTTCAGTGCCACTTTTATGGCTTTTCATTTATTCTGCGATGTTGAAAAGGGTATGAATGAAAGTGAATAGTTTCGCAATACAAAAGTACGTCTGTTGTGAGGTTATTCTCATTCATGTCTTGTTTCAGCATTGTCACAATTATTTTTTTCATTGCTAGCTTTGCATGCTGTAATTTCTAGTTAGTCTATATAATAAGATGTGTCAGCGAATTCAAATGACATTGCTTCATTTGACATTCCATACGTGCATGAAATAGTATAATGTAGTAGAGTATGTCAAGTGGTTTAACTCTTTGAGGTAATGATGTCCCAACTTTGTCACATCTTTAAATGTAAGCGTGACTCCTTGCACTTTTGATTCATTTATACATTAATTTATCTCTTTTTCAAGTTTAAAGGCACACGTTTATTTCCTAATTAGCTTTTCATGGCCATGCAAGCAAGAATAATTATGGAGTGGGGAACCTGGCTACTCACAGTAAAAACATCAATTTCTGTTATAACTTGAGGTGTATTTTCCCTCTAAAATCCTGTTCCTCAAAGAGTTAAGATTGGAAATGGTGAAATAAAAGAAAAACACAAATTCATAATTGTAGGGATGTATTAATTATATTCACAAGTAAAGAATATGGTATAGAGAAAAGAAATGGCACACATCTATAAATCACAAATTAGGTGCTGCTCTTATATTCCATGTATTTACACGACTTCTACAGTAAGGAATTACTCTATCAATAATTTTTTAAAATGTAACAATAGAAATACAAAGAGAAAAAAAAATCTGTTTCCGAGATTTTTTTTTTTTTTTTTTTTTTTTTTTTTTTTTTTGAGAAAACGGGAAAAAATATTCAAATTTGGTAACGGTACCCTTTCCCTATTTACTCTGTAATCCTATATTCTATTCTTTAAGGATAACAGTATATACAAATAAATGGATAAATCTCATATGAAAGAATTAATTTCCTCCAAGTAATATCCGTTACTATCTTCAGAAATTAAAGATGAGATTGATAATAGGCAAAAGAAAATGATAAGGTCAGTTCTTTCAGATTATAAAAGATAGGAAATATATTTTTAAAAAATCATCTATGAAAACGACACCAAATTTATGCCAAAGACAGTTTTAAAATCAGTCAAATTCCTCCCAATACTTATTAATCTAATTAATCAAACTTGCGAATGATAAAAATAATTGCTAAAACATTTGAAAAGTAAGTAAACTTTCTTCCACTGACTTTTACCTTCTTAGAGATTAAACTAACGTTAGCAATAATATTTAGATAATTAAATCAAGTTCTTCGTACTATTATCTTCTGTAATAACAAATACATACTAACACTGACTGTTTAAAAATAATTATGATTAAATAACATTAAAAATAGATTATCTTTCCACTCACTATCTCTTAACATCCTCAAAAAATAAGAACACAAGCACAACTTGAAGACAAAAATATATCTAAAGCATATTCCTTCCACACCCTAAAAAATAAAGAAAAAATGTACACAAACGATTCCAACATAACTAAACAAATGAACACTATTACAACTAAAAATTCGAAACCAAGTTCCCCTCACTAACATTCTAAGAATAAAATAAACGCAGTTACAAAAATTACAACACCCTAAAAAACAAAAATACAAAGGAAAAAAATATTTAAAGTTCCTCCCACTATCTCTTAACATCCTACAAACGAAAACAAAAATACAAAGAAAAAAATATTTAAATAAAGTTCCTCCCACTATCTCTCAACATACCACAAACAATTATAAAACACAAACAAAAAAATCGTTACCTCTCAAACACCCTACTAACAATAACCTAAAAACAAAATGAAACACTCAAAGCAAGGTCCTCGCAACTAACCTGATTTCCTCTCACGTAGTCCCACACCGGACTTTAACCCCGATACACCCTGGGACGCGCCCTTGGCTTCGAAAATCCAACGACCAAGCCGGCCGAGGTCAGTCTGCTGTTGTTGGCGCAGTAGCACAGATGTTTAGACTCAGTGTTGCTGGGCTAGAGCTGATTTAGGCTAGCTTGCTAAACACTACTTTTATTTATTTTTTGTTTTTTCGTTTTTTTTCAGGTTTTATGCTTAGCGATGTTCTGTTGTTTTATTTTTTCGTGGATTATTGGTTGATTTTTTTTATTGGTATCATTGCGGTAAACAGTATTATTACTTTCAAGCATTATGATCATTTATATATAGATATACTTAAATATGTTTATACTTACATAGCCACACGCATACATACATGCTTACATACATAAATATATGTGTGTATGTGTGTGTGCGTTTGTGCATGTATGAATGTGTGTATGTATGTGTGCATATATGCATGTATTTCATACATACTCCAGCTAGCTATACCAGTGCGTAGTTCATTTATATCTTCATAGATTGGTACAACGTGAAAAATTAGACAGACATGTGCAAATAAAACGAATGAAAAAGTCACACTGGGAAAGGCAATCAAAATCTCTGCTGTGTCGGATGAAAAGAGACTCCTCTTCGGATGGGACTATCATAGGAGGATCCTTCTGGTGTTCTCACGTGTATATATATATATATATATATATATATATATATATATATATATATATATATATATATATATATATATATATATATATATATATATATATATATGAACTTTTGACTTACACGCTAAGGAAAAGAATTACCGCCACAAAAAGGTATATGGATCCTTAAAAAAGGTAATTTATGGATCCCTAAATGTTATTATACATATGCTGATAAAGACAAAATCCACACTGGCTGAGGATAAGTATACAAATGCATAAACCAGTATAGTGACGGGCAAAAGTCTTTTAATGAATTGAAGCTTCGAATCTGTCTTCCCCTATACACAAAGTGTGGTATTCAGCGGATGTTCGAAGCGGAATTCGAAACATGTTCGACAAGAATTTTGACCGTGGCTGTACATACATTACAGTACAGAAAAAAAAAAATCTAATAGCGCAGTCTCACTCACTAGCAACGCATACTCGGCCTCAATATAAAACAAATCATACCTAACCCTACTGCTCTTTTCCTTTGTGTTGATTACCGACCTGATAATTGAGAGCAGTGGTGTTCATGACCCTTATCTCCTTTGTGCGGATAATCCCTTTCTCCGTTGTGCGAATAGCCCTTTTTCCTTTGGTCCGAATAACCTCTTCTTGTGGTCCGAATAATCCATTTCTCCGTGGTGCGAATAACGCACCTCCTGTGGCGCGAATATATTCTTCCCCGTGGTGTGAATTTATTTCTCCGTGCTGTATGTAAGGTTTTATCTTTTATAATTCGAGCAACTGTTGTGTGACTAACCCTTTCCCGGTGGTGCAAGTAATCCCTTTGCCTGTGGTTCAAATAACCCCTTTCTCCGTGGCCCCTGCTTCCATGGTGATAAGCCTTCTTATGTGAATGACGCCTTTAACCGAGATGTAAATAAGCCATTAACACCTTTGCCACCTGTGGTGTGAATAAACCCTTTCCCCCGTGGTGTGAATAACCATCCCTACGGTGCGAATAACTCCTTCCCCTGCAGTACAAATAACCCCTCCATGGTGTGAATGATCCTTCTGATGGTGCGAATAACTCCTCCCTGTTGTACGAATAAGCCATATCCTTGTGGTGCGAATAATCCCTTTTTTTCTCTTGGCTCAGAGCTGCTGAGGGCACCGACGCCAAGGTGGACCTTCGACAGGAGAAGATGAAGGCGGTGAAGGAGGGCCTGGTTACTCAGAACATGGAAAACCAGGAGAAATCCGAAGAACATTTAGTCAAGTGGAAAGGCGCTGTGGCGTTCGGCGCTGGCGTTCCCCCGCCCGAGATGGTGCCTAAGGGGTGAGTGTGTGTGTGTGTGTGTGTGTGTGTGTGTGTGTGTGTGTGTGTGTGTGTTCCTTTGCACTGCATGTTATTATAAAACATTTGCACATTGACCTAAAGCTGGCGTGGAAAAGAAGTCGTATACTCCAGGCATGGATTTCAAGTATGTGTTTTTGTGTATCTTCATTATACTCGTGTACGTAACAAAATCGGCACCTCGGTTATTCTAATCTAAAATGTAATAACTCTCCCTCTCTTTCCCCTTTTCTTCCCTCCTTCCCTCATTTCTCCATCTTTCTCTTCCTTTCCTTCCAACCTCTCCCTCCCTTCCCACCTTTTCTCCTTTCCTCCCTCCTATTTTTCCTTCCCTTTCCAAACCTCCTTCCACCCCCACCCCTCCCTCCTTCCACCCCCGCCCCCAACAGGCGCGTGACCCCAACCACCAACATGAAAGCGGCTTCGGAGCTTCGCCAGATGCTTCGTTCGAACGGGGCTTCGGGCAAGGCGAAGGCACCGCCCCCGCCAGCTCCCGTAGGACCCGGCAAGGTTTCAACGGAGGAAGATGTGGGTCCTTATAACTTCAGACAGTTACTGAGGAAGACCAACTACGCTCCTACAGACACTATTAGGAAGAGGCAGCTAAAGAGGGACGGAGTCAATGGGTATGGATCAGAGTACCAGATGTAAATCATGAATTATATTAATGTAAAATGTGTTAATGAGAGTGTATTTATCTATTTGTTCTAATGATCTTATTCTCGTATTTTTTCTGTTCGTTTGCCCCTCCCACTTAACTGTAATGAAGGAGGATGAAATATAGATATTTGAGACAATATTTGAATTTAAGTGGAATATAAGAGAGAGAACTATAAACCATATATTCTAAATGCCCTTCGCCTGATGAAATAAATAACCCACCCAACCCTCTCATTCCCTTGTAATGCCCTTGTAGTATATCGCATGTCACCCTCCAAGGAACAAAGCCAATAACCCCCGTAATAAAAAAAAACCCTCCTTTATAAACTAGGAAGAAAAAGTCCACCTACAGTAGCACCTATTTCTTGATATAGAATCCTCATCTCTTTTCTCACCACAGAGAGTAAGCAAGCAGTACGCCCAACCCAAGATACAACATCCTCTCAAGATATTTGTTTTTAACTCTGACACTGGGTTAAAGGCAGATATTTGCAGAAATCTGTTATTGTTGCTGTTGTTGTTATTGTTGTTGTTTCTCAGTCTTAACACCTCCCCTCTTTTCCCTATATCCTCAACCTCCAAGCCATTAAAATCATAGCCATCTATATATACACTTTTGACATATATAGATCCTTTTTCCAATTAGATTGATGCTATTGGTAGTAGTTATCTTAAGAATTATGTCAATAGATTATATGATATGAACGTAGCATCACTGCAAAGAAAATTATATCAATAGAGTTTGATTTGTTTCATAATCACCCATTTAAATGAGCTGTAGAATGTACTCAATGTAGGATTATTCCCCCAATAATGAATGAGTATGTGTTCTGTTATACATATTCTGTCGTTATTTTTTTCGTTATTAATGCCTAACTTTGAAAGAATGAAATTTATGTAGCAGTGGGAAAAAAGAGATTTGTATACTGTAGAAAAAATGGGAGGGTTATGCAGTGAAAAACAAGGGTTTATATAATGTAACTGTGAAGAAGGAAAGGTTTATGTGAAAAGGGAAAGATTATGAAAATTAGCTGTGAAAAAGGAAAAAAAATATATTGTACTGTAGCTGTGAAAATAGGTTTATGTTCCATAGCAGAAAAAGGAGGGATTTACGTACTGAGACTTTGAAAAATAAAATAGGTCCATGTAGAGGTCTTATTTATTATGTTTATAGTTGTGAAAAAGAGAGATTTATGTAGGTGGTTTTCATGCTAGTCATTTTGCTCTCAATTGAAAGAGCGCTTAATATTAATGATTATCACTTTCTGATTTATCCTGTTTGGTTTGTGAACGAAAAGATTTTGTTAGACAAAGCCTTAGCAAAAAAAAATATTGTCTTTATTTAGGTTTCTCATTATAACATTATGCAATCAGACTGCTAACAATTTAAGTTAAAGACAAATAAAAAATAATAATAATATTAATAAAAAATCTGAATTTACGTGTTTTATATTTCATGAAACGGAGATTTTCCGAATTATTGAGACAATACTCTTAGGTGTCTGCATGTGTTATAATTATTACCTTCAATGACAGACAACTTGTGGATGAGAAAGGCTTGTGTGAGAGAACAGCATGTCAGCTTTTATCCCTATAAAGAACATTATCAAATTATCGTTTGTTTTACTTTACCCTCTGTCGTGTATATAAAACACAATACTAACAGTCGAATTAAATTGATATTCTATATGAGGCTACAGCATCTTTCCATAACATTTTCACTTATGAGATGTTCTTACCCTCCCCCTCCCCGCTTACTTATATTCATTACTCATCACCATCTTTCTAGTATGTGACTTCCTCGTCACAATCATCATTAGTTATTAAAGACTACATTTAATCGGGATTTTGTTTTATCAGGAGGCTCTTTTTCCTCGTCTTTGTTTCATACCGTTATCATCAATGTATACTCACTTCTCTTTCCTTATTCCCATTTCCACTATCTTCTTTATAAAACTCTATCATAAAACATTGCGTCATTTTCCCTCTCAGTTGCAAAATCATTATGAAAACCTCCCATTCTTTCTCCTCCTCATCATCCCTTTTGATACTTAGTCTTTTAAACGATCACCATAACAAATCTTCCTTATTTATCATTCTTCACTTCTGGACTCGTCTGTCTTTTCTCTCTTTCATTTACTTCCTTACCCATTTTTATCAAAATCAGTCCCTCCTTTTCCCTATCAACTTCACTCTAAAATCTCTCCCTCTATTTCCCTCCTCTTCGTGCACAATACTCTCAAGGGAATTACAAACATCAAGTGTTTTGTGCTTTATTTACATCCATAACATTTCATAGTATACATAGAAACCTACGATACACAATTAATTCCAGTGAGGAGTCACACGCGAAATCACAATATATGATTTAGAAGACTGAGGACCTGCAGCTACCCAGTGATAACAGTTAAGACACGCCTGATGGTCGAGAAAGTTATCAAAATTGTGAGTAATTTTGATTCTGAATTTTGTACCAACACGTGAGCTATTTTTGGTTTTGTTTTGTTCTCCTTTTTTCTCTTATTTGTTTATTTATTTATGCATTTTTCTCTTGGAGGATCACGTGATGTTTGGTCAAAATCGTATGAGTGGGATAAGAAATACAAGATTAATTTCATGCAGTGTATTTGCTCTGCTTCAGGCGTGGTAATATTTAATACATTCTTTTTTCTTTTTGTAATATGTACTCATTTTGTTAGATATGGCCAGTAACAAGTACGTTTTGACAGAGAGAATTTTTGGATTTATACTGAAGATTGCATATATGACAGTTTCTTTCAAATAATATATCTAAATGTATGAATCATTCTTCTGATAATGAAGAATGTATTCACACAGGATGGATTTTTTTCTCTTTCGAAAAAATATAAATAATGATAACTTTCTACAATTTTTTTTCTCCATTTTTAATACTAAGTCTTGGTCTCTCGATTTCCTCACACTAAAGCAGAATTAAAACCGCTTCCGTGATTAATTAATGCAGCCTTTCGTTGAGACATGATGAAGGCTTAATGACCACTTCGAGCTGTAAACAACTAAACGGACATTCTTAATTGTAGGTGAAAAATAACTAGGTTTCAATAATCACCCTGTTATTGCTCAGAATTACAAAACATAATCATTCCCTTTAAAAAACTTGAAACTGAATTTAATCTATATATATATATATATATATATATATATATATATATATATATATATATATACCATACATAATCACATCTGAATTATTATAAAATTGCAACTGATGAACAGCAAGAGTGAATATTTAAGCACTAAATGGCAATGTAAGGAGAGTGATAATCGTAAACTTCTATTCTGTAAATATACGAAAGCATGGCAATAAAAGCACTTTTTCCATCCTTTTCCTAATAATATTAATGCACTACTGCTCCCACAGTTACCCCAGCAACAACTATTGTATACAGAAGTACAAACTAAAATTATCAACAATGAGTATTTCTTCCCCCAAAATTAAACACAAACAAAAAAAGAAGTTATATTCACGTCTTCACATATATATAAAAAAGAAAATGAGTTGTTATGGTAGACTTACATTTTTTTCAAAGACTTCTATAAACCTAAAATCATGAACGTTTTGAGTAAAACGTTTTCATTACAACCACATAAGTTGAGCACCGGAGGCCTTGCGCCCCATCAGCTGGTTCAAAACTTGACTAGAAATACTGTTTTTTTATATATATAACAGACATTACTTTGCATTACCATAACATAAGTATTTATAATATTACTGGATATCTGACGAGACAGTTGCTTGCTTTACAGAGAGGATTAAAAGAGTGATATATTGATATGAATTTACAACTATCAAATTGAACGATATACAAGTTTTGTTTTGTAACTCTGTTATATGAATACAAAACTAGATGCACTGTACATCTAAAACCTA
>NC_091560.1:38139050-38144050 GCF_042767895.1 Penaeus vannamei
GCCACCTCGCAGCAGCGCTCGAGCATGTGGGCCAAAGGCAGGAACGAGATCATCACGTCGCTCTGTGGAGGAAGAAGAGGGAGATGATGAAGCGTGAATAGAGGCAGACGGAGGAGATGAAGCGTGAATAGAGGGAGACGGAGGAGATGAAGCGTGAATAGAGGGAGACGGAGGAGATGAAGCGGGAATAGCAGGGGAGGGAGATGAAACGGAAATAGAGGGAGAGGGAGAAGATGAATCGGAAATTGTGGGAGAGGGAGAAGATGAAGCGGGAATAGGAGAGGGAGGAGATGAAGCGGGAATAGAGGGAGAGGGAGATGATGAAGCGGGAATGATGGGGATCTGTCAGGGAGGAGGAGATGAAGCACAAATTGAGGGAGAGGGCGAAGATAAAGCCAGAATAAAGGGAGAGGGAGGAGATGAAGCGGAAATAGAGGGAGAGGGAGGAGATGAAGCGAAAATAGAGAGAGAGGAAGAAGATGAAGCGGAAATAGAGGGAGAGGAAGAAGATGAAGCGGAAATAGAGGGAGAGGGAGAAGATGAAGCGCTAATGGGGATCTGTCAGGGAGAAGATGAGACGGAAACTGTCAGGGATAAGATGAACCGGAAGTGATGGGGATCTGTTGGGGAAGAAGGGAGAAGATGAAATTGAAACTGATGGGCCTTTGTCAGGGAGAAGTGAGAGAAGATGAAACGGAAATAATTGGGATCTGCCAGGGAAGAAGAAGAGAGAGAAGATGAAAGTGAAACTGACGTGGATGTCAGGGAGGAAGGAGAGGGTGGAGATGAAAGGGAAACTGCGACTGAGATTTGGAATATCCTATTGAGTTGAAAGTCCTACAGTACAAGAGAGCAAGAGGACGCCTAGTCTTATGAGAAGAAGTAGGAAGAGGAGGAGGAGGAAGAGGAAGAGGAAATTGAAAACTGAAATCTCGAATAATTTATTTCGTTGAAAGATACGGTGCAAAATAAACAAGAAGAAGGACTTATGAGAAAGAGGAGGGAGAGAGAGGGTGAGGATGTGCAGACTGTGGTTTGGTTGGTTTAGTTGTCAAAATTGATATACAGCGAGAAAGAGACAGACAGACAGAGACAGAAAAACAGATACAAACAGAGACAGACAGACAGACCGAGAAACATGAAAGTAACACAGCTAAACCCAAATACATACTCTAAAGAGGGGTATATTCACATTAACTGATTAAATAAGTTTTGCCAAAAAAATAAAATAAAAATAAAATTAAAATTTAATACTGATATATCAATCAAAACAAATAATATTCAATACTGACAATATCCATGAATTGATTAGAATAAATTGCACCAAAAAACATATGAACATAATGAAAATGTAAAACAATTCTTAGAACATATCCCAATGAGCATTTTTCAAAAATATCAAAATGTCATAATGATATTTATTTGATTCTTAAAATATTTCTTAAGATGCGCTCATAAAGATCTACCTTATGTGGTTTGTGTTCTGCAAGTTGCAAAAGCGTGGCCGACACGTCTGCAACAACGTTTTCGTGAGACAGCATTACTCCCTTGGGATGGCCGGTGGTGCCAGACGTATAACAGATCGTGCAGAGATCGTCCGGTTGTGGTGGCTGCCGGGAAATGGAAAAGTTATTATACGGATTGACGGATGGTGAGAAGAGGGAAAAAGAAGTAAAAAAAAGAAAAAGAAAATAGTTATCCACGTGTGTTGATAACTATTACTATTATTCAGAGATTACTTTTACAGCTAGATCGTCGGTAGTCAAAACAGGAAAGCTGTAATTAAAGTATTGATTATATTGGAAACACGAACTAGAAATTAATGTTGACACTACTGTTACCAGCATTTTCGCAACATTGATTTATTTTTATCATTAATACTGCTTTCATCATCATTATCATATTTACCACTAGTGTTTTTGGTGTTATCTCTAGCATTGTTTATAGTACTAGAGTATATATATATATATATATATATATATATATATATATATATATATATATATATATTTGTATTTACATGTACATATGTATGTGTGTATATATATATATATATATATATATATATATATATATATATATATATATATATATATATATATATATATATATATATATGCATATACATGATATATATATATATATATATATATATATATATATATATATATATATATATATATATATATATTATATATATACATACACATATATATACATAGATATATATATAAACATATATATATATATACATACATATATACATATACATACACATATATATACATATATATATATATACATATATATATACATATATATATATATATATATGTATGTATGTATGTATAATATATATTTTATGATTCCTACAACTACAAACCCAACACATTCATATTTCTTAGCAAGAATCTTAAAAAATATATATACTTGCGAACGTGTCATGTAATCATTTTCTCACTATATCTTACGAAATAATAGGATCACTAACATGCCACGGAATTGTGATCCTTATAGATTATCCCTATTTCTGCCCCTTGTCGCTCATCATGATTTATTAATTATTCTGTCAAAAATCATAAATCGTCAATCATCCTCTGATCCAAGAGCCTTTCCTAGATCCTCCACCATTACCCCCGTCCCTCTTCCTCTTCTTTTTCCTTCTATCATCATTATCATTATCATCATCCCTCTTCCTTCTCCTCCTTCCTCCCTCCTTTTCTTCCTGGTCCTCCCCTTCCCTATTCCTCCCTCCCTCTTCCTACTCCCTCCCTCGCCCCTCCAAAATCCCTCTTCCCTCCCTCCTCCTCCTCCTCCTCCCTCCCTTCCTCCCTCTCTCCACCCTTCCTCCCTCCCTCCCTATCCCTCCTCCTCTACCTCCATCCCTCCTCCCTCCCCTCCCCATCCTATCCCCTCCCCCTCTTCCTCCCCCCGTCCTCCTTCCTCCCCCTCCCTCCCCCCCATCCCCCTCCCCATCCATCCCCCTCCCCATCCCCTCCTCCTCCTCCCCCCGTCCTCCCCCCGTCCACCTCCCTCCCCCCCCCCTCGCCACCTACCAACTCGGGTATGTCGCTGGCTGCCCCGAGGCTCTCTATCTGCTCGAAGAACTTGATGGTGATCCCGAGCTTCTTGGCTCTCTCGGCGGTCTCTGTGGTCACGTCCTTCATGGCCACGAGCATCTTGAGGCATTTGGGAGGCGCTTGGAGGAGCTGGCTCATCTTGCGGTCGTCTTGGCAAACTACGGTCGTGATGGAGGCTGTGGGAGAGAGAGAGAGAGAAGGGGTGGAAGGTCAGGTCAGGTCAAGATTTTTTGGGTTTCCGGGTTTTGGAATGGGTTGTTGTTATCGCATCATTTGTTTTATAATGTGAATAATGATAATCATTATTGTTATTAATATCATTATCAATATTAAGTATTATCATTATTAATAATATCTTCATCATCATCATTATCATTATTACTCTTATTTTTTATCATTATTATTACTACTATTATCATTACTATTCTCTTTTATTCTTTATTTCAAATTGGAAAAGTTCGAATGATGTCTAGAACTCTAGATTATTCGTTATGTACTTTTCCAACGAGTTTTTTTTTATCATAGCTTTCATTTTCGAAGATTTCTAAAACACATTTAAACCAAATACTGACAGAGGACAAAACAATGTTGTAGGTTTATCTATTTATTAACAGAAATAAATAAATAAATAAAGAAAGAAATACGTTATTAAACGGATATATATATATATATATATATATATATATATATATATATATATATATATATATATATATATATATATATATACATGAATAAATAGATATAAACTGCAATGAAAAACACCTAGGAAAAAATATTTTCTTATTATATATCAATAAATAAAAAAGCAAATAGGGAAAAGCAACCATAAAAAGTCTCATTACATCATCGTAAATCCATTCAAATATAAACAAATAGAGAAAAACAACCATAAAAAAGTATTGCATTATCGCATATCCATAAAAAAAAGATAAACAATAGAGAAAAACAACCAAAACAAAGTCTCATTACACCATCGTATACCAATGAACAAACAAACACAATAAATAAACAAAAACAGCAACAAACGGCGACCACTCCTCCACCTTGGTTGATGATGAAGTTGCAGGCCTCGGGTCCCAACGTGTCGTACAGCGGGACGATCACCATGGACTGGCAGTAGAGTCCCTGTTCAGTCAGGATCCACTCGGGGCAGTTCTGGGAGTAGATACCGACGAAGGTCTCGGGTCCCGAAGGCAGGCCGCTGGCGACGAGACCCGCGCCGAAGTTCTTGGCCCGAAGGAGTGCCTCGTTGTAGTGCAGCCATTGGTACGGTTTGCCGGGGCCTTCTCTCCAGCCGAGGCAGGGGCCGTTGTCTGCCGGAGGCCGTGAAGGAGGGAGTGAGAGGGCTTAGGTGTGTGTTTTTTTTCGTCGCGTTGGTGTTCGGTTGGGGAGGGAATTTTGTACGTAGATTGATATAGAAAAGATATGAATGTGAACGAATATCTTCACAATACGAGAGATAATTTGACCGGTTTCGATTATATCTTCGTTAGAAGATATAATCGAAACCGGTGAGAAATGCATTAATTGAGGAATGTATTTAAATACAGCGTCGATACACTTAATTTATGATTATTGTTGCAAGATTGACATGCACTCTAGGATCAGGAATAAAGAAAATATGTATTAATATGTTCAATCGTAAAAAAAGGAAATTCATCTTTCCCTCAATGTAAACATAGGAAAGACGAAATATTCAAAATGTAAAAATTTCTTGTTTCTCTCATCCTGTAGCTCATCCTCGAGATATTTTCAGTCAGACGGACTACGTGCACATATAATAGCATATTTGCATCCTTTCTCGCCCATGGAGGTTTTTAATAGCAAAAGTAACGTACTGCCAAGCGCAATGGTCCTTTAATGCTGCGTTCGGAACTGCTCGTCTTGCTCGTCCAGACATCTTGTCCAGGACCAGCA
>NC_091560.1:38149050-38156550 GCF_042767895.1 Penaeus vannamei
TATAATTCCCAAATTTTCTAAAGTCCCTCCCTAGTGTGAAAGACAGGGGGGAGGAGGGGGGGCAAGGGGTGTGAAAGACGGGGGGGGGGGCAAGGGGTGTGAAAGACGGGGGGGGGGGGGCAAGGGGTGTGAAAGACGGGGGTGGAGGAGGAGAGGGGGCAAGGGGTGTGAAAGACGGGGGGGAGGAGGAGGGGGGGCAAGGGGTGTGAAAGACGGGGGGGAGAGGAGGGGGGCAAGGGGTGTGAAAGACGGGGGGGGAGGAGGAGGGGAGTCAATGGGTGTGAATGACGGCGGTGGGGGGGGGGACTAAGCGGTGTGAAAGCCAGAGTCTGGATGAACTTGCGGGTGTGAAAGCCAAAAATTGCCAAAGGTAGGGAGTGTGGAAACCGCGGGTGTGAAAGCCTTGGACTCGTGAAAACCAGGGTGTGTGAATGGCAGAAGTTGAAGAAAATTGGTGTGAAAGCCTATTATTGCTAAACCCACAGTGTGATATGAGGGGGTTGGGCAGTTAAGAAATGTGAAAGCCAAAGTTTGTGAGAGCTACGGTGTGAAATGCCTCGGTTTGTAAACGGGTGTGCAAAAGCCGCGAAGTGTAAAACCCAGAGGTTGTGAAAGATTAAAGGTGCTAAAACCACGGGTTATGAAAACCAGGGTGTGGGTCAGCTAAAGGGCGTGAAACCTAGGGTTGTAAAAATCGCAGGGTACGAAACCCAGAGGTTGTGAAAGCTAGAACTTGCGAAAACTAGAGATTACGAAAACAAGAAGAAAACCACAACGTATAAAGAAAAGCATGGATTTACGAAAACCGCTGAAATCCTGGAGCTACGAAAGAGAAAGCCACGAAGTATGAAAACCCACGAGGCATGAAAACCCACGAGGTATGAAAACCCACGAGGCATGAAAACCCACGAGGTATGAAAACCCACGAGGCATGAAAACCCACGAGGCATGAAAACCCACGAGGCATGAAAACCCACGAGGCATGAAAACCCACGAGGCATGAAAACCCACGAGGTATGAAAACCCACGAGGCATGAAAACCCACGAGGTATGAAAACCCACGAGGTATGAAAACCCACGAGGCATGAAAACCCACGAGGCATGAAAACCCACGAGGTATGAAAACCCACGAGGCATGAAAACCCACGAGGCATGAAAACCCACGAGGTATGAAAACCCACGAGGTATGAAAACCCACGAGGCATGAAAACCCTCGAGGTATGAAAACCCACGAGGCATGAAAACCCACGAGGCATGAAAACCCACGAGGTATGAAAACCCACGAGGCATGAAAACCCACGAGGCATGAAAGCCCACGAGGTGTAAGACCTATGGGGGTGTGAAAGGCGCGACGAATAATCTAGGCATCTTTGGCATACGAGGTCTGGTCAGTGGGGTTCGCTCGCAGCTTGTTTTTGGGACCGGTAGGGGAGGTGCCAAGCGAGAGATGGGTTGGCACCGTGCCTCAGAGCCGGAGACTTAGGCACTCTACGTGATTTAAAAGTCGGTTGATAAGAGACATCCACTTCAGATAGAGAGAGGGGAGAAAAATGCATGGAAGAGACGAGAGAGAAGGGGGGAGAAGCGGAAAAGGGGGTGAGAGATAGAGAGATAGAGAGGGGGAGAGGGAGAGGGTAGAAATCGAGGTGAAATTATATCAAAAAGATGTCTGCCTGTCTCCTCTCGCGCGTCGGTGACCCTGGGGAACGTAGGAAGAGAGAGAGATAAAGATAGACAGACAGAGGCAGAAGCAGGCAGACATTGACACAGATAAACAGACGTAAAGACAGGCACACTGAGAGTGAGAGAGGTATACATATATACATACACACACAGTCAAACAGATACAAAGAGAGAGAAAAAGAAAGGCAGAGCCAGAGAGAGAGAGACAGACAGACAGACAGAACCAGAGAGAGAGAGAGCGACAGAGACCGAACCAGAGAGAGAAACAGAAAGATAACCAAAACCGGAACCAGAGAACCAAAGACGGAACCAGAGAACCAAAGACGGAACCAGAGAACCAAAGACAGAACCAGAGAACCAGCGAAACAGACAGAGAGAGAGGGCGAGCGAGAGCGCAAGGTCGACCTCGCGTGGGGGACAGCGGGGCCGTGAGAAGCTAAATTTTCAAACCCCGCGAAGCCCAAGGTTAGCCCCGAGCCACGACCCCCTATGCTGAGGCGGGTTTCACGAGACTTCCGCCCTGAACAAAACCCCACAGCTGATGCCAAACAGCTGACCCAGAGCGCGGTGTCTCTGCCATTAAATCTCAGCTGCCTCGCCCTGCTGGTGGCTTTGTAGGCGATAAAAAGGGAAATATGTCTCACCTAAATACATGATTGGATGTGTACGCTTGGACGTGTACGCGTGTGTTATTTAATGTATTATGTGTACTATGCTACGGGCACACAAGCACAAACACACACACACACACACACACACACACACACACACACACACACACACACACACACACACACACACACACACAAACACACACAGACTCTCTCACACACACACACACTCACACACACACACACACACACACACACACACACACACACACACACACACACACTCACTCACAAACACACACACACACACACACACACTCACACACACACACACATACCGAGGATCCATCACTATGAAAAATGAAATGATGTGTTCCGTCTGTTGCAATACGACCAAGTTGCAGACACCCGGGAGGGAAGAAAGGAAAAAAGTAAAAAAAAAAAGGGTAGGGGAGGAAAAAAAGGAAAAAGAAATAAAAGGAAAAGGAAGAAAAAAGGAAGAAGGTTAAAAAAAGGGAAAAAAGGAAATAAAAGTTTTAAAAAAGAAATAAAAGGGAAAAATGAAAAAGGTAAAAAAAGAAGGGAAAAAAAGAAAGAAGGGGAAATTCTACTTCGCTGTCTATTTATCTATTTACCTGTTCATCTATCTGTCTATCTATCGTTCTATCTATCTATTATTTCTCTGTATGGCTGCCAACCTACCTATCCACCAAATTATGCGTGTATGTTTGTATGTGTGTGTGTGTGTGTGTGTGTGTGTGTGTGTGTGTGTGTGTGTGTGTGTGTGTGTGTGTGTGTGTGTGTGTGTGTGTGTGTGTGTGTGTGTGTGTGTGTGTGCGTATGCTTATGCGAATGCGTATGAGTATATGTACGCGTATGTGCACATTCACCTGCACGTACATACAGCCAACCCTCGTGTAGATTATGTGCACCAATCCACGTCATCTATTCCAATCTTCTCTGTAATATCTTCATCTTTGTCACTTATTTTTGCCAAGGTGCTCATACCTGTCACTTACTTTAATTTAATGCTTCACCCTTGTTAATGCTGTTACTTAATACCTCTGTTCCCTGTTACTGTCATTGTATAACATACACACTGTCATTAGTAACTGTCCTTGTTCGGTTCGCCGCCTTCGTCACAAGGCAAAGTAATTATACTACTACTAATAATAATAATGATAATAATAATGATAATAACAATAATAATAATGATAACAATAATAATAATAATGATGATAATAACAATAATAATAATAATGATGATAATAACAATAATAATAATGATGATGATAATAACAATAATAATAATAATAATAATAATAATAATAATAATAATAATAATAATAATAATAATAATAATAATAATAATAATAATAATAATAATAATAATGATAATAATAATAATAACAAAATAAATAATTTGATAATTAAAAAACAACTGTGTTGATTATGAGTAACTTGATCTTCATAGCCTCATAGAAAATGTCATTATCGTCACTATAAATTCTGTTGAAACCAGTAACACATTTATTAACTTAAAGATACCATTAACATTAACTCAAATGGCACCATCATCACCATGAACTCGAATATATTATTATCACCATAAATTCAGTGACACTAATATCACCATTAGCCAAGAGATACCATTCAGTGACACTAATATCACCACTATTAGCCAAAAGATACCATTACCATACCTATTAATTCCCATGGCACCATTATCACCATTAATTCAAATATACCATCACCCTTATCACACATGACACCAACATTACCATTAAGACATCATTATCGACACTATTATCTCATTAACCTCACCGTGAGATCGTTAAAAATGAAAAAAAGAAAGAAAGAAAAACACCCTTTAAATCATTAGAATCTTTGGCATCTACACGTAGAATCATTTGTTTTTCGCGCCTTTTTTTAAAAGTCGCCTGAAATGTGTTGTTTACAAAATAATAATAATAATAATAATAATAATAATAATAATAATAATAATAATAATAATAATAATAATAATAATAAAAAAATAAAACAATCTCATGGACGGAAAAAAATATTTAAATTATTTCTAACTAAAAAAATGCACTCTGAATAACGTATCATTCCTGAGTCCACGGTCTTCAGAATCCACATAATCCACATAATCCACATTCCATGCATTCGGTATTCCACGGCCGTACACTCCGCACTCCACACAGAATTCAGATAATCTATGCATGTCACATTCCACCTTCCACATACTTTACACTCCATCTTCTACACAGCCAAAGGTCCACACACTCCACACTCAAAAAAACGAGAATTTACACACTCCACAGTCTAAAGTTTAGAGTGTGTGGAGTGTAGAATGTGGAGTGTAGAGTCTAAACTCCACATTCTACAAACTCCACTATTCACTTGCTCCACACTCCACAGGGATTGAGTGGCAAGGAACGTGTAAATAAAAAATACGAAAAACAACACAAAACGAAAACAAAAAACAAAGAAAAACCAAGAGAGAAATACGAAAAACAACACAAAACAAAAAGCAAAGAAAAACCAAGAGAGAAAAAAAATATAAAAAAATGAAAAAACAACACGAGTGAAAAAACAAAAGAATTGCGACAGGCGTTCCTAGGGTTCCTCCGCGCGTCAGGAGCTAATCAGAAGAAACACCATTAGGACTCTCAGCTGTTCTCGCTTTTGCATGGGATTCGATCCTTAGTTTATAGGTTTATGTCCTTCAGTGTTTTTCCTAAATCCTGTTTGTCTTTCTTGTTTGTGTTCTCTTTTATGTTGTTTAAGTGTTTTTGTATTGTTTAAGTGTGGATCCTTTTCTTCAGACGAAAAAAATACAATATAACAATAGAGATAATGGCAAAACCTCAGCTGTTATCGTTTGAATGGGATTCAATCCTTTGGGTAGTTTATTGGCCTGTGTTGTTTGTGTTTTCCTAAATCTTGTTTGCCTTTCTTGTTTTCTGGTTGTGTTTATTTGTTTGTTTAGTGTTTTATCATTTAGTTGAGAATCTTTTGAAGACGAAAAAGTACCAAGAAGTATGAAAAATAATAATAAAGCCTCAGATGTCCTTGTTCACTTGGGGTGCAATGACTATTTCATTTCTTACGTTGTTCGTGTTATCCTTTTTTGTGTGTTTGTCAATATGTTTCTCTCTCTCTCTCTCTCTCTCTCTCTCTCTCTCTCTCTCTCTCTCTCTCCATCTCTCTCTTTATCTCTCCCTCTCCCTATCTATCTATCTCGATCTCTATCTCTATCTCTATCTCTATCTCTATCTCTATCTCTATCTCTATCTCTATCTCTATCTCTCTCTCTCTCTCTCTCTCTCTCTCTCTTTTATATGGGCTTATTTTCTTCATATCTCCTTTCCTTAACTGGATCTGCTCTCTCTTCGAAATATTAGATTTTTTATTTTTTTATTTTTAAAAATAATTTACTTTTTAATATTCTTATTTAATCTCTTATTCAAAGACTTTATTCCAATTTCATTTACTTAATATCTTTCACTCGACCTTTCCCAATTATTCCCTTATTCTTTCTTCACATTACTACAATTTTATCCTTTTCTCTTTCCTTTCTAAATCTAATTCTACTTGCATACAAACGCCAGCCGAACGCTACCGCAAGACGCGCTCGAGAATCTCAATTGCTCCCAGCTGTACAAAGAGCATTAAGTCAAGTATCATTGTGTTTCTTACTGTCCCATAACTCGAACATTACTGCCACTGTTGCTGTTTCCAAGAGTCTTTGTTTACGAAAACGCAACTGTAATAATGATAATAATAATGATAATTATAATAATTATCAGTATTATTATAATAATAATATAATAATAATAATGGATAACAATTGTGATAATAATAATGATGATGGTAATGATATTGATAATAATAGTAATAACAAAGATAATGATAATCATTATCATTATTGTTGTTGTTGTTGCTATAATAATAATAATAATAATAATAATAATAATAATAATAATAATAATAATAATAATAATAATAATACTGATAATAATGATAATAATAATAATAATAATAATAATAATAATAATAATAAATTATATTACCATCATAACAGTAATAATCACGCAAAATATAGTATTCATAATAATAATGATAGCGGTAAAATAGCAATATCTATTATAATAGTCATAAAAATTATAGCAATAATTGATAAAGAAGAAAACGATTATCAGGATTGTTAACATGATAGTGTAAATAACAGTGATAATAATGATAATGATAGTAACGGCAACAATAACTAGAATAATAACATTGGTAATAATAATATTGATGATGACGCTAATTATAATAATAATAATAATAATAATAATAATAATAATAATAATAATAATAATAATAATAATAATGATAATAATGATAATAATAGTAATAATAACAATAATAATAATAATAATAATAATAATAACGATAATGGTATGAATGGTAATAATTATATTACTTCTACTATAGAAATATCAATAAACATGAATGACAATAATAATGATAATGATAACAATAATAATCATGATAATACTAATGACAATAGCAATGATAATATTAACCATAGCAATAATAATAATGATAATATTGATAACTATAACTATAACAATGACGATAATATAGTTATGATAATAATGATGATGATATTAATGATAATAATGATGATGATATTAATGATATTAATGATGATGATATTAATGATAATAATGATGATATTAATGATAATAATGATGATGATATTAATGATAATAATGATGATATCAATGATAATAATGATGATGGTATTAATGATAATAATGATGATGATATTAATGATAATAATGATGATGATATTAATTATAATGATGACAATAATGGCAATAATTATAATAATTATGATATTAAAGATAATAACGGCAATAATATTAATAATGATAATAATAACAATAATAACGATAACAACAATAAAGTACAATGATGACAACATTAGCAAATATGATAATAACAATAATAATAAAGAGGATAATAACAATAATAATAAAAAGGATAATAACGCTAATAATAATAATAATAATAATAATAATAATAATAATAATAATAATAATAATAATAATAATAATAATAATAATAACAATAATAATAAAGAGGATAATAATAATAATAATAATAATAATAATAATAATAATAATAATAATAATAATAATAATAATAA
>NC_091560.1:38166550-38174050 GCF_042767895.1 Penaeus vannamei
AAAACCTAAAACCCAACCTCACTTCCGCCCAAACCCTAAAATCTAACCTAATCCTCGCCTCTCCCTTTCTCTCTCTCTCCTTTCCCCTCTCCCTCCTTCCCTTGTTCCTAATCTTAGCTTCCTTACTCCTCCCATCATTCTTGGCTATCTATGCCCATGATCCATCAATGTCTCCTATCCACTATTCGCTCACTCTGTCTCCTCTCGCAAAATTTCTCCCGAACGCGTGCCCAGGGTCTAAGGGGGCACTCGGCTCACCCTTTCAATGTGTCAAATGCATTCTGGCCGGCCGTGGGTCTTCGTGCCAAATATTCGCAGCATAAGGCCACATAGGTCCCTTATGAAGTCATGTATCAGTTGGTTTGATGTGTTTTTTTTTTATGTATGCTTTCGTTAGTTTTTTTTTTTTACCGTTTGTTTTTTTTCGTATTGTCTGTCTCTCTCTCTCTCTCTTTCTGTCCGTCTGTTCGTCCGTCTCTCTCTCTCTCTCTGTCCGTGTGTTGGTCCGTCTCTCTCTCTCTTTCTCTTTGCCTTTCTGTTTTTGTGTGTGTGTGAGTGTGTGTGTGTGTGTGTGTGTGTGTGTGTGTGTGTGTGTGTGTGTGTTTGTCTCTCTCTCTCTCTCTCTCTCTCTCTCTCTCTCTCTCTCTCTCTCTCTCTCTCTCTCTCTCTCACTCTCTCTCTCTCCCTCTTTCTCTCTCTCTCTCTCTCTCTCTCTCTCTCTCTCTCTCTCTCTCTCTCTCTCTCTTTTCTCCCTCTCTCTCTCTCTCTCTCCCTCTCCCTCTCCCTCTCCCTCTCCCTCTCCCTCTCCCTCTCTCCCTCTCCCTCTCCCCTCTCCCTCTCTCTCTCCCTCCCTTGCTTTACCTCATTCTGTCTAAATTTACCTCTCTCTCTCTGTTTTCTATTTACAATGTCTTTATTTTTTTCTTGTTTGTCTTCCCCCTTCTTTCTCGTTTGTTTTGCTCTATCTTTGTCTTCCCTCTCTCTTTCTTCTTTCCCTTTAGCCTTACTACTCTCTTCATCCTTCCCTGTTTCCTATTCTCTTTCTGCCCTTCCTCTCTCTCTCTCTTTTTCCATGTTTTCTCTTTACACCTTCAACACTTGATATAATTAATCAATCTTATGCTCTCTTTCTCATTCCCTCTTCTGCATATATTAATCTTCATTCTCTCCTCATCAAACTTTCGTCCATTTCTCTTTTTTTCTTCTTCTTCTTCTCCGCCTCTTTTTACGCTTCTTTTCCTCCATTTGTTCTCCAAGTCCTCTTTGTCCTTCCCTCTAGACACCGCCCAAAGTTAGCTGCAGAATCTTTCGCGATTTTACCTTCGTTTTTTTTGCACGAAGAATTCTTAGGGCAAAGTTTCCCTCTCCCTCCCCTCTCCCCCTCTTTTGTCGCTATTGTATTTCATTTTTTAAAATTTTTTATTACATCTTCCACTTTTTGTATTTTCGTCTACTCTGAGTACATATCTTCGCTTTTTTTCCTTCTTTTTCTCGCTATTCCATCGTCCTTTCTTTTTTTTCCTTCTTTTTCTCCCTTATCCATCGTCCTTTCTTCTTTTTGCCTTCTTTTTCTCCCTTCTCCATCGTCCTCTCTTCTTTTTTCCTTCGTTTTCTCCCTATTCCATCGTCCTTTCTTCTTTTTTCCTTTGTTTTCTCCCTATTTCATCGTCCTCTCTTTTTTCCTTCGTTTTCTCCCTACTCCATCGTCCTCTCTTTTTTCCTTCGGTTTCTCCCTATTCCATCGTCCTTTCTTCTTTTTTCCTTCTTTTTCTCCCTACTCCATCGTCCTTTCTTTTTTCCTTCTTTTTCTCCCTTCTCCATCGTCCTCTATATTTTTTTCCTTCTTTTTCTCCCTTCTCCATCGTCCTTTCTTCTTTTTTTCCTTCTTTTTCTCCCTTCTCCATCGTCCTCTCTTCTTTTTTCCTTCTTTTTCTCCCTTCTCCATCGTCCTCTCTTCTTTTTTCCTTCTTTTTCTCCCTTCTCCATCGTCCACTCTTCTTTTTTCCTTCTTTTTCTCCTATTCCATCGTCCTTTCTTCTTTTTTTCCTTCTTTTTCTCCCTATTCCATCGTCCTCTCTTCTTTGTTCCTTCGTTTTCTCCCTATTCCATTGTCCTCTCCTCTTTTTTTCCTTCTTTTACTCCCTACTCCATCGTCCTCTCTCCTTTTTCTCCCTGCTCCATCGTCCTTTCTTCTTCTATTTTCCTTCTTTTTCTCCCTACTCCACCGTCCTCTCCTCTTTTTTTTTCCTTATTTATCATGCTGTTTTCCGCAGACACCCCCAGCCGCTTCTTGGCAATAGATTTAGCTGCTTTGCGTCTATAGGGAAAAAAAACTTTCTTGCAATATTGCATGTTGCTATGCACAGGGAACAGAGAAGGAAAAGGTGATCTTGAGTGCCAGAGGTTTATGAATATTTTCACATCAGGATTCGCGTCTTGTTTTGCCGTTATATAAAGGTATGTTGCGTGGGAGGTCGTTTTGCCGTTATATGTTGCGTGGGAGGTCACCAATAGTGGTCGATTTATAGATTTCTCCTTTTTTTCTCCAGATTTATAGATTTATGGAATTTGTTGATATCTAGTTTTTTTTTAAGATTTCCAGATTTTATAGATTTATGCGTTATAGGTTTATATAATTTATAGATGTCTAGTTATTTCAGATTTATAGATTATAGATTTATATGATTTATAAATGTCTAGTTTCAGAATTTCAGATTTATAGATTTATAGGTTATAAATTCATAAAATATACAAATATATAGGTTTTTCAGATTTTTCGATTTATAGATTCATAGATTTATAAATTTTATAAATATCTATTTTTTTTAGATTTATAAACGACGGGTAAAGAGAAAAGAGAAAATGAATTCGAATATATAAGCTACGTAGGAAGAGAAAATAACAAAAATACAATGGCAACTAGAAGAGAAGTCTGTGTAAAAATACCACACACACTTGTTGCAATCTGTTTTCTATATAATGTGATACACTGATATCTAGAAAGTGTCTTTTTGATATCTTCGATAGATAAACTGCTTTTATCTCTTTCTTCTTCCTATTATTATTATTATTTCAACCCGAGTGATAAGGTGACTATATGATTTTACTTATTATTATTATTATTTATTTAATTTTGTTTTTTTATTTATTTTATTTTTATTATTATTATTATTATTATTATTATTATTATTATTATTATCATTATTATTATTATTATTATTATTATTTTTAGGGGGGCGGGGCTTTTTCTATTTTCTTTTCTCTCCACTTATGCATCTTATTTAATAAGGTATCAGCAAGACTCTAGCAACATGGCCTCATTATTTGTACACTATACCTGGTTGCCAAGAAACCGTTGTTAACTTCATTATCTCAAGAATATCGGGAAAAACGAAACAAAAACGCATAAATTATATTATTTAGTATTTAAAGATTTCAAGACGACACGCCTCGTCTATATACATGTGTTTGTTGTATCACATAATATATGCAAAATTGACTAAAATAAAAAATATAAAATTACGAATTTACCTTCCCACAATCCTGTAAGTTAACGTATAGTCTGTACCTATACGAAAAAAAAAAACATAGTTTCACAATCACCATTTTCCCTCGCCTTGACCTTAACATAATTAGATCAAAAGAAGAAAATGTGGAGAAACAGATTTTTCCCCCTTTATATACCTTCTCCGCGGGGTTGCCAGATGTACAAAAATGGCGCTCTTCCAACACTCGCTCCCGCCGCTACCTTGCGCCACGAGAGTACCAAAGGGGGGAGGGGGGAGGGGGGGGGAGGAGAGGAGCAACCTGTGATTCAGAGGTTCCTAATTCTTAGCCAACCTGCTATCCCCTCACTCTTTTTTTCTTTCTCTTTCTTTCTATCTCTCTTCCATTCTTTCTTTCTTTCTCGCTCTGTCTCTCCCTCTTTCTCTTTCTCTTTCTCTTTCTTTCTTTCTTTCTTTCTTTCTTTCTTTCTTTCTTTCTTTCTTTCTTTCTCTCTCTCTCTCTCTCTCTCTCTCTCTCTCTCTCTCTCTCTCTCTGTTTCTCTTATTTTCTCCATTTCTTTCTTTCATTCTCTCTCTCTTCCTCTTCTATCCCACTGTATTCAATTCTATTATATTCTCTTCTGTTTTACTCTTCTTTACTCTAATCTGCCTTGCTCTACTCCTCTCCTCACCCCTCTCTTCTCCCCCTATCTCTCTCCTCTCCCACCCTCCTACCGTCCCCTCCCTTCCTACCCACTCTCCCCTCCCTCTTCGTCCCCTCCTCCCTTCCCCTTTCTACCCACTCCTTCCCCTCCCCTTCCAACCCACTTCCTCTCCCCCCCCTCCCTCCCCTCCTACCACTCCCTTCCCCCCTCCCCCTCCCTCCTACCCCTTCCTCCCTCCTACCCTACCTCTCCTTCCACCTCCTACCCTCCCCTCCCTCCCCTCCTTCCCGCTCCCCTCTACCTCCAACCCACTCCCTCTCCCCCTCCCTCCCCCTACCCTCTCCTTCCACCTCCTACCCTCCCCCTCCCTCCCCTCCTTCCCCCTTCCCACCTTAAAATCCCACAAATGTTTTTTTCGAATCTTTTAATCGTCACTAACTGCCGCCGAGATGGATGATGTGATTGCAGTGTCCTCGGGCAGGTGGACCAACGCCAAATAAATTCTTGCCTCGTCTATAAATGTTTTGATTTCAATTCCCGCCTTCGTTTGAATGTTTTTTTGTTGTTGTTTTTTTGTTTATGTGTTGTTTTATTTTTTTTCGTTTTATTTATTTTTCGTTTTTTTTTCTTTATTATTGTTATTATTGTTTTTTTCACATCTCAAATATTCCTTTCTCTCTCTTTCTCTCTCTCTCTCTCTCTCTCTCTCTCTCTCTCTCTCTCTCTCTCTCTCTCTCTCTCTCTCTCTCTCTCTCTCTCTAAAAGAAAAAAAAAATCAATAAAAATAACGAAGTAAAATTTTCAAGGGATATCGAACTTAAAGTAAAATCAAGAAAAGAATAACAATGCTTAAAGTAATTTCACAAGAACGATGACGTCGAAATAAACACATGAAACCTTTATAAAGATAAAAGATAAAAAAGAAAGAGGAAACAAACTAAGAGAAAGACAGAAACAAAACTCTTTTTTCCTCTCAGACGATTTCTCTTCGGAGCCAAAACTTGGAAACGTTTTCTATTTTTTGCGCGGATCAAATTTAGCGCTATTTTTCTTTTTCCGTTTTGTTCTCTGACTCGTTTTCCCCCTTATATATTTTTTCTTTCTGTTTCCATATTCATTCCCTCATTTTTTTTCTCTCTCTGTCGTTATTTTTCTACTTTTACCTTTTGTTTTTCTCTTTTTCCTTCGTTTCTCTTACTGTTTTTTCTTTTTTATCTTTTTTTTTCCTTTTTTATTCTTGGATTTTCTTTTTATATATCTTTTTGCCTTCTATTTTCATCCTTTCTACCTTTTCTACTCCTATGCCCTTTCCTCTTTTGGTCTTGTTCTTCTTCTTCCTCTTCATCATCGCCACCGTCATTATTTTCTTCTTTTCTGCTTCTCCTACTCCTCCCCTTCTCCCTCCTCCTCCGCCCCCTCCATCCCCACCTCCCAATCCACCTACACCTCCGCATTTTTATTATCTTCCTCCTCCTCCTCTTCCTTGTTCTTCTTTTTCTCCTTCCTTTTCTTATTTGCGTTTATTTTCGTCTACCCTTCGGGTCACATCCAGCGACCGGGTATTTCCAAGGCTCGACAGGTGGTACCAAGGGTAGCCTATGGTAGCGAAAGGCAGTGGTGCCAAAGGATGCGTAAATGCGCTGAGAAGTAGCATGTTTAGCCAAATGATCGATTTTCTGTTTATTTGCTCGCGTGTGTATGTGTGCATAAATATCTTTGATGTTGGTTCAAAAGGCTTTTGAGAGTGTCAGAGGGCAAGAGAAGAAGTTAATTACCGCCAGCGTACGGAGAAGAAAAAGAAAAAAGTACAAGGAAAAGGCCGGTATCCAAAATTAAAACCGATACTTGGGGTACGACACTTAAAAGGAAATGGGTTAATTCAGATATCAAAAAGCTAAAATTATCATCAGGTGCTCTCCAATTTTTTTATTATTACTAATGGCCCTTTCCCCATCGGCGATTCTTATCGTCAACTTTTAAATATGTTTCGGAAGCAATAAAACATATTACGGTTAATATATCTGACTTCCCAAAGAGAGAGAGAGGGAGAGACAGACATTTTAAAAATATTGAGTCATCGTACATCTCTCAACCGATTCGCCGCCATGTTGAATGAAATGTTTACATACACACGATTTTGCTTGTATACCTTCCCCTAGTAATCATTGTAAATCGCCAAAGATGTTACGTTGGTCGAAAACATATGAGCCTTTTTTATATACATTTCCCTCTATTTCTATTTATATACATATATATCGATTTTTCTTGGACAGTTTCCTGGGAGAGAGACGTCCCAACATGCACGAATGGTTTATCGAAACTAAATCGGAGAAATAGGAATTTGAAAGTGTTTAGTACGATGCCGTTGCTATTTTGATCTTTTATAGTACCAAGAAAATTGTTGTTTATAAACATAATTTGCTGAGTGTGGCGTTTAAACGATGTTTTTACAGAGTTTACAACTTATGCGTTTCACACTTACAGTTTATCATATAATTCGACATCATCTGATCGTATTTTGTTTTGACTCCTAAGTAATGGCTACGTGCTTATGGTTTACTATCATTTTAGTTTAGTTTCATTCGCTTATCTTTATTCATTCATTTTTATTTGTTTATTTATTTACAGTTTTGAGATCTTTCACTTGCACTTTTAATTTCATTCCACCTATTTCTTTATCCAAAGCAAGGTAATGGAATTTCCGCTCTATAAATCCACATATAGAAATATGATATATATAAATGCACAAGCAAAATCATGCAGCAAAATAGAGAGAGAGAGAGAGAGAGAGAGAGAGAGAGAGAGAGAGAGAGAGAGAGAGAGAGAGAGAGAGAGAGAGAGAGAGAGAGAGAGAGAGAAAGGCGAAAATAAGGAATAGTAAACTAACGGCCGACGAGAGAAATGGAGTGGGAGGAAGACGAAAAGAGACAGAGCGAGATGAGAGACAAGAGTAATGAGAGGGAGGAGGGGCAGATGGGCAAAGATGGAGGGCGGAAGAGGGGAGATTAAAGAGAGGGGAAAAGGAACGGAAGTGGAGAAGGGGAGATTAAAGAGAGATGGGAAGGAAATGAGGAGGAAGGGGAAAGTGGGAGAAAGGGAGGTTAAAAGAGGGGGAAAAGGAAGAGAAGAACGAGATGGGAAGAAGAGAAAAGGGTGAGAAGAGAGGGGAAAGGGAAGAGGAGAGGGAGGGAAAGGGGAGATGGATAGAGGAGAAAAGGAAGAGAAGAGAGAAGGAAAGGGGAGAGTGGAAAAAGGAAGAAAAGGAGGGGAGGAGGGAAGAGAGGAGAGGGACGGGAAAAGAGTGACTGAAAAGAGGGGGAAGAAGGAGAAGAGGCAGGGGGAGGGATGAT
>NC_091560.1:38184050-38189050 GCF_042767895.1 Penaeus vannamei
CTCTTCCTGTTCCTCTTTCTCTTCCTCCTCCCCCTCCCCCTCCTCTCCCTCCCCCTCTTTCTCCTCCATCTCCATCTCCTTCTTCTTCGCCCTCTTCATCTCCTGTGACTCACCTCTCTATCTGAATCCGGTGGCCTTAAAAATTATTAGGGAGATCTTCAAGGTCCATTGCTATTCTTAACCGGCTGTAAGGACTCTACGCTCAGATCTTCCTGGAGAAATTGGCCTGCGCTCCAATCCGCTGCTTCGAACCCTTGATTCGAACCCCTTGATTCGAACCCTTGAGTCGAACCTTTGCTTCAGATCTTTGCTTCGAACCTGTGCTCTAAATCTTTCCTTCTCGAGGTCTTGGGAAAGGTCGGTCGGTCGATTTATTGAAAACAGATGACCCTTTTTAGAGGATAGATACACAGCTAATAATGATACTGTTGATGGTAATAGTAATAATGATGATGATGATGATGATGATGATGATGATGATGATGATGATGATGATGATGATGATGATGATGATGATGATGATGATGATGATGACGATGACGATGACGATGATGGTGATGAGGAAAGGGAGGGGGGAAGAGAGAGAGAAAGAGACAGAGACAACGACAGACAGACAGACAGAGCGATGGAAAGACAGACAGGCAGACAGAGAAACAGATAAATCTACATATACAGAAAAAAAATCCCCACAAACATAGATCAAACACATAAACAAAAACAAAAACAAAAAAAAGATCCCACAAACATAGATCAAACACATAATTGTCAGACACGCCAGGCAAGAGGAGACGCACGCACTCGAACGCGAAGATAGATGAGCGCGAGAAGTCAGCCTCTGAGCTACCGAGAGCCAGGCAAGGGACGCTGCTTGATATACTGGTCATTAACCATCTTTAAACCCACACGCACGCGCACTCACTCACTCACTCACGCACTCATTCACTCACTCACTCACGCACACACGCACGCACGCACACGAACACGCACACACTCACGCACGCACGCACTCACTCACTCACTCACGCACGCACTCATTCACTCACTCACTCACGCACGCACTCATTCACTCACTCACTCACGCACGCACGCACACGCACACACTCACGCACTCACTCACTCACTCACTCACTCACTCACTCACTCACTCACTCACTCACTCACTCACACTCACACACACACACACACACACACACACACACACACACACACACACACACACACACACACACACACACACACACACACACACACACACACACACACAGAGGTCCATAAACACGTTGATATATATGCTTCCGGGAAGACAACATAAACCCGAATATAGACTCAACTACGCCTGCTTGTCTACAACCACGCCAAAAAGAGTTTAATATGCATACGTACATTCATACATACACACGTATATATATACATTAATGAATACATATATCCATCCATGCACGCACACACGCATACACGAGCGAACGCACACACACACGCATACACGAGCGCACGCACACACACACACACACACACACACACACACACACACACACACACACATACACACACACACACACACACACACACACACACACACACACACACACACACACACACACACACACACACACACACACACACACACATACACACACACACACACACACACACACACACACACACACACACACACACACACACACACACACACACACACACACACATATCCACCCCCACACATCTCCATCTTCCTCCCACGTGCCGACCTACACGCCCTCGCATACCGTGTGTACGCGCATATAGACGAACACACACACACACACACACACACACACACACACACACACACACACACACACACACACACACACACACACACACACACACACACACACACACACACACACAGAGTCGTAGAGACACATAAACACTGTCATGGATACTTACAACACACAACACCCCCTCCCCCTCTTTTTTCCACAACCCCCACCCCCACTCCTACAATCCTCTCCCTACCTCCCCCTTACTCATAAACCGCCTCTCCCCCTCTATCCCCTTATATAACCCCTCCTCCCAACACATCATCCCCCCACTATCGCCCTACCCCCCTCTCCCCACCCGCCCCCTCCCTCCCCCTTCCCCTTGTCTCACTACCCCCCCGCCCCCTCTCCCCCCTTCCCCTTGTCTCACTACCACACCCCGCCCCCTCCTCCCCCTTCTCCTTGCCTCATAACCCCCTCCCTCCTCCCCCTTCCCCTTGTCTCACTACCCCCCGCCCCCCTCCTCCCCTTCCCCTTGTCTCACTACCCCCCGCCCCCTCCTCCCCCTTCCCTTGTCTCACTACCACCCCCCCCCTCCTCCCCCTTCCCCCCTTCCCCTTGTCTCACTACCACCCCCTTCCCCTTGCCTCATTACCCCCCTCCCCCCTCTCTCCCCATCGCCCATCACATGCCTCCACGTAGCTACGAAAACACGCCTTCTGTCACGAGACTAGCCGAGGTTTCCTTCTTTCTTTCTTTCTTTCTTCGCTTTAGCTTCTTTCTTCTTTCTCCATTTCTTCTTTCTTCGTTCTTTATCTCTTTCTTTCTTTCTTCTTTCTTCATTTTTCCTTCTTTCTTTCTTTCTCTATCATTTTTCTTTATTTCTTCTTTCTTTATTTATTTCTACTTTTTTCCTCCTTTCTTCTCTCTCTTTCCTTCCTTTTTTCTTTGTTCTTTGTCTCTTTCTTTCTTTCTTCTTCCTTCTTTCTTTACTTATTTATTCATTTTCTTCTTTCCTTCTTTCTTCCCTCTTTCATTTTTCTTTCTTCTCTTCTTCCTCCTTTCTTTCTTTGTTCTTCCGACCATCTTCAACTAATCAATCTGGGGTTTTCGAACTTAGGTTTCTAAGTCGCGGTCTTTATTATCATTATAATTTGTTTATTTGTGGATTTATCTGTATATGTTTGTTTATTTTTTCTCTGCTTATTCATCTATCTGAAAGTATGTTTATGTTTGTGTATCTGTCTATTTCTCTATCCATTTGTTTGTTTGAATAGTTCTTCATCTGTTTTATCTAACAATATTTATCTATCTAACTATCTGTCTATCTATCAACCTATATATGTGTATCTATCTACACATATCTATCTATCTATCTATCTATCTCTCTCTCTCTTTCTCCATCTCTTATCTATCAATCTATATCTCTATTATATCTATTTATTAATCTACCTAATCGTCCATTATTTACCCACTAATTCGTCCATATATCTATTCATATCTTCATTCTGATTTAAATTAATTTCCGTCACATCACCACGTTTGCCCATCTGTGTTCTATTATTTTTATTGACCTGCCTATATTTTTTTTCTCCTTGTCTGTCGCTGTCTTGTCTATCCTCTGTCTGGAGAATTGTCTCCTCAATCCCCTACCATTCAGTTCATTTGCCTGTTTATCAGTCTATCTATTTATGTATCTCATTATATGTGTATATCAGTATCTATCTATTTTACGGTCTGTGTATATATGTACATGTATATCTATCGGTCTGTATTTCTCTCTCTCTCTCTTTCTCTCTCTCTCTCTCTCTCTTTCTCTTTCTCTTTCCCTATCTCTCTTTCTCTTTCCCTCCTCTCTTTCTCTTTCTCTCTCCTCTCTCTCTCTCTCTCTCTCTCTCTCTCTCTCTCTCTCTCTCTCTCTCTCTCTCTCTCTCTCTTTTCCTCTCTCTCTTTTCCTCTCTCTCTCTTTCTCTCTCTCTTTCTCTCTTTCTCTCTCTCTCTCTCCTTTCTCTCTCTCTCTCTCTTCTCTCTCTCTCTCTCTCTCTCTCTCTCTCTCTCTCTCTCTCTCTCTCTCTCTCTCTCTCTCTCTCTCTCTCTCTCTCTCTCACTCTCTCTCTCTCTCTCTCTCTCTCTCTCTCTCTCTCTCTCTCTCTCTCTCTCTCTCTCTCTCTCTCTCTATATATATATATATATATATATATATATATATATATATGTATGTATGTATGTATGTATGTATATGTGTGTGTGTGTATGCATATATATATATCTGTGTTTATATCTACCTACCAATCTATCAGTCTATCTATAAATATCCATTTATTTATTCATAGAGATACAGATCCATATATATAGAGATATTAAAAAAAAAAAAATAATAATAATAATATATATAAATATATATATATATATATATATATATATATATATATATATATATATATATATATATATATATATATAGTGGATCTGTATATAGACTCTAACCCCACATACACGCCCATACATTCATACATAAAATATCACACACACACATAAATACACACACAACTTCTCCCACCTGACGGCTACGAAGTTTTTGTGATACGCCAACAGAAAGTCACGGGGAATCTAAATTTAGCTGATGTACCTTACCTCATACACTGCCCCCCACCCCCCCTTTGCTCTCCTTCCTCTACCCCTCATCTTCTGCCCCTCATCCCTCTCATATTCTCTACCCCTCATTTCATTATCGTCATCCTCTCTACCCCTCATTTCCTTATCCTCATCCTCTCTACCCCTCATTTCTTTCCCCTCATCCCTCTCATATTCTCTACGTCTCATTTCCTTCCCCTCACCCTCTCAATCCCTCATCTTCCCCTCATCCTCTCTACCCCTAATTTCCTTCTCTTCTTCCCTCTCATCCTCTCTACCCTTCATCTTCCCCTCACCCTCTATCCCTCATCTTCTTCCCCTCATCCCTCTCAATCCCTCATTTCCTTCCCCTCACCCTGTCATCCTCTCTACCCCTCATTTACTTCCTCTCATCCTCTCTACCCCTCACACACCTCACACACACACACACACACACACACACACACACACACACACACACACACACACACACACACACACACACACACACACACACACACACACACACACACACACACACACACACACACACACACACACACAAAGCCTGTATTCTAGAAATTCACTTATCTCTATTACATTTTCCTTTTTTCTCAACTTTTACGTATTATTCACCAAATAATA
>NC_091560.1:38211550-38214050 GCF_042767895.1 Penaeus vannamei
ATGAATCATGAACGACTACCTGTGTGTAGGGGTCGATGGCTAGGTCACGTGCTGAACTAAATGAATTATTCCCATCTATTTTCGTCTATTGTATTATCTTTTGGGTAATTTTCTTTTTTCTTTTTCCCTAAACTCTCGACATGGACCTTCGCGCCATTCGTGATGGGATTTATTTAAATCATTCTTAATATTTCGAATTTACCTGTCATTCCCTTTTCTTTGCATTCAATATCCTGTTTCCATTGTTATCATGAAACAAGCGCCGAAGAAATTAGAGAAAAGAATATGGCCTGAAAACGCCACGGCGAGCTCTGATTGGTCGAGCCGTGGGAGGGTAGCATCGCCTGACTCTCGCGGACCAATCAGCGGAGGGCTTCCATATCGATCCTGGAGCTGCAGGGTTGCCAAAGAGCATTCCAGCCAAGTCTTCACCCCGGCAACATTTCTCTTCGCTGGTCCTAAACTCGCAGAGGTGAAAAGGTATATGGTTTCTTCGTTTACACGCTGCCGTATGATTAAATATTTCAATAGCTTTTGATGGCGCCAGTGCTCTTCCGATTGTCGGAACTGTGAAGAGGTCTCGGGTTAAGAAAAACTCCGAGATATACTGATAATAGTATTTAGAGGCGCATATTCCAGTATAGATCTTGGTACATGTTATATTCATGTTTCCATAGTAAACAGGTTATGTACAGTAAAGGATACCGTTCTTTATAAACCTATTTACTACAATATGTTTACACCTCAACGTCAACTTCCATCAGCAGGTTAAAGAACTTTTTATTGGAACCAAATTCTTTGTATACGCAAACCCATCATCAGCCGTCTTGAACAAGCTAACAAACCTTATAGATTCAGATAAATTACAAAGAGTAAGAGAAAAGCATCCATCGTCGACAGCACAAATTTTCTCATTTGTCACGAAAGGGATTACGTCACAACCCAGCTGTCATGTTCGGCTTTGAATCAATAGCAAAATACACTGCCTTACATGCCTGCTGCCTTGCTTGCTTGCTTGCTACTTCACTCCCGCCGCTTCCCCCTTTTATGCGTATATGGCGTATAGCAAACTTCAAGTATAGTTATTTAATCCTAGGCTTATGCCATGTGTAAAATGCAGTTTCATGATGTACCCTTGGTTCCGATGCTGGACCGAAATTGCAATTCATTTTGGTACATCTTTTCCCCCTTTTGGGTATGCAGCATTATCCTGCAAAATATATAGTAGTCTCCATAGGCCATAAACCAGATATCATTTGTCCTTGGAGAGGTTCTTAATTTAACCATTATAAACAGAAGAAATATCTTATACTGATATATTTCTGAAAACATACACATATGCTCACACTTACCAGGATCTATGTCAGTCATGTTGAAGTAACACGTAGTAGGAAGTCCTCCTCACACAAAATCAATCCTACGCACAGAAGACCCACTCACCGAAAAAAAAGACACACAAACTCGATAGAAAAATATATTTCTAAATCTCTTCAGTGGAAAACGTCACTTCCAAAAAAAAAAAAGAAAAGAAAAGAGAGAAGGAGGCAGAAGGGGGTTTCACGCACACACCGATCCCGGACAGAAGCAACGACACATGAAGGAGGACCTCACACGAGACGCGATTCGACCACGAGCATTCCGGAGACACTGCCGATAAGGATCTCTCGCCACACGTTACTAGCGAGTCCGTGCAGCCCGCGCCGGTTTCGAGAGAGTCCGTGGCGCGATCGACACGTACGTACGGACAGCCCTCGCACGCGCAGACTGCCTGGCTGGCGGGTGGGTGGGCAGGCGGGGGAGGGGGGAGGGAGGTTAGCGAACGCCTGTTCTTCTTGATATTTTTTGTACGCTGTTTTAGTCATGTTTTCCTCGTTTTATTTACTGTTTATTTTCTGAAGTGGAATGAGTGAGAGTTTGGTTAGTTTGTGAATAAGTTTTGTGCTTTGGTAGAATGTTTTTACTGTGTTATTCATGTTTAACTGACACCTCGATCGACGTCGCTCAGGCAAAATATTTTTTTTGTGTCAAATGCCTATGAGACTGGGTCAAAAACTTTTTTCTTCCTCTTTCTTCTTTATCCTTTCCCTGTCTTCTCTTCTTGTGATACAATCTGTTCAGCATTCACTCTCTCGACGATTCTGTTTTCTGTTGATCGATCAAGCTACTCGCTATCTTTAGGGCATGTTTACTGCGAAATGGTATGCTTCCATCTCTCTCTATCACTCATGTATTTGTCGCTCTCTTCATACAGGCGCGCGCGCGCGCACACACACACACACACACACACACACACACACACACACACACACACACACACACACACACACACACACACACACACACACACACACACACACACACAAACACACACACACACACACACTCTCTCTCTCTCTCTCACATATATGTATATGTATATATTATATGTATATACACATACATATTTGCGTATATATATCTATATCTGTATATCTTTCTGTCTATCTATCTATCAATACGT
>NC_091560.1:38226550-38239050 GCF_042767895.1 Penaeus vannamei
GTGTGTGAAAACAGACTGGAAGTTTGTGTTGAGTAATTGTGATTTGAGTTCTGGGTCAGTTACAAGAGTGTTGTTGGAGTCTTTCAAGGCTGTGATCGCTGTTGTGTCCTGTCTGCGCGACTTAAAGAATTTGAAGAAGTGTTTAGGGTTATTTCTGACGTTGTTTGCGAGGTAGGTGGAAATATGTTCGTGTTCTGCTTTCTTTATGTTCTTGGAAAATGTTTTTTGGTGAGTTGTGAAAGCAGTCCAATTTTCTGGTGTGTTGTATGTTTGCGCGCGTCTGTAGAGTCGCTGTTTTTTGCGATGTTGTCTGCGTAGCTCCCTGGAGAACCAGGGAAGTGTATGTCTACTTTAAGGTGTTTTCTGTGGGATGTGTTTGTTCATGGATGTAAGTATGGCGAGTTTAAGGTTATCCCAATTGGAGGTGAATGGTCTTGAGTGGGTATCAGTGGAAAAGTAGTCTGTGCTAATGTTGGTGATGTCCTGTGTGATTGCATCTAAGTCAGCTCTAGAAAAGAGGAAAATTGGTCTGCGTCTCTGATTTTGTCTGGTAGGTCTGAGGTCTGTGTCAGTAAGGAATATGTCATGGTCACTGAGTCCTGGGATAACCTTGGTGTTTGTTATGTTTAGAACGTTGTTCATGAGGAAAAGATCTAGAATGTGTTAGGTGGTGTGAGGGTCACAGACGCCATTGGAACGTATCGTGATTTGTGGTCGTGTTGGAGTGAGTACTGTTTGCGAGAGTGAGTGAGTATTTATGATGTCCATGAACGTGTCGTGTAGTTGGCGTCTGTTTGTGTGGGGAATGATGGGGGCCGCAAGGTCGGTGAGTGGGGGATCGTGAGGGGACAGAGCAGTCCAGCCTATGTCAGGGAGGTTGAAATTGCCTGTGAGCATACACACACACACACACCTACACACACACACACACACACACACACACCCACACACCTACACACACACACACACACACACACACACACACACACACACACACACACACACACACACACACACACACACACACACACACACACACACACACACACACACCTACACACACACACCTACACACACACACCTACACACACACACCTACACACACACACCTACACACACACACCTACACACACACACACACACACACACGCACACACACACACACACACACGCACACACACACACACACACACACACACACACACACACACACACACACACACACACACACACACCCCTACACACACACACCCCTACACACACACACACACACACACACACACACACACACACACACACACACACACACACACACACACACACACACACACACACACACACACACACATACACACACACACACACACACACACACACACACACACACACACACACACACACATACACACACACACACACACACACACACACACACACACACACACACACACAAATGTGCATAAATTTCCAATTGGGAAAAAAGAGTACTGTTCTGATGATAAACAAACACATTTGGCTATTGCACGTCATAGAGTACTAACCAAAATTGCTAATATTAATCAATCACTATACGATTCCAGGAGATTTTTAGTATATTCAACCAGGAGGACACCGATACCACCAAGAGCCATGTGTCCCTGTCAGACGAAGCAAGAACAGCCCTCAGGGATAAACTTCTGTCTCATCCACACGAGACCTCTTGCATCCTGCATGAGCTTGTTGTCAGAAGCAGAACACTCAGAGACAGAGGAGGAGATCAGGAAAATGTGTCTGAGGCAGAGAACAAGAATGTGAAAAGCGAGGAGAAAGGGTCACTGGAACTGATCAAGAAAAAAGGTCATTGCATATTTGGAGACATCCTTAAAGAATGCCTCGATCATTGTCTCCGGAGAGTGGAGAGCTTAGATGACAAGCTGAAAGGAATGGAGGAAGACTATGCTAGTGCCATTAATCGTCCAAAAAAGAATTTCTCACCAAAGAAGTTATCATTTGGAATTCCTAAAAATGGGTCTTCAGAGTCTGTGGAAGTTGTGAAATTATTGGAAAGATCACAGGCCACTGAAGTAGAGAAACAGAGAAATGAAGTCTTGCTGTACAAAATTCTTTCACTATCTAGCGATGCTCCACTTTCTTATCTGTGCGAGTTATTTCCCAGAATGCTTCGACTCTGTTACGAGAAAAACCTGCTGGTATCCAACAAACTTCACTTTACAAACCTCTCTAGTTCAGACACGTGTTTACGGCTCTTTTGTGAGATGGAAGGAGAATATCTTAGCAGTAGCTCTCGCATCAACAAGGCTAGCCTAGTTGAAAGGTTACCATCCTTTGCACCCACAGACATAAGAGAAATGCTTCTTAGTTGTGCTGCAGATTCAAAGCACGTTTTGCAATTGGTTTTTGAAGGCCTTGTTGTTGATGGTGTGAAAAGCATGAAGGAAATGGAAGGTTGTGATACAGAAAATTGGATTTTGACTTTGTGGCCAATGATCTTTTTACATGCTTGGTCAACTTCATTAGACAAGATGGAGAGTCTCATCTGGATTTCTGCTGTTTGGGAGAATCACCCCAAGAATATTGATCCCCTCCTCTTTGATATCTGCAGCGACCTAAACAGAGACATGGATCTCGTTCGGTGGTGCTTAACACGTAGTAGCAGTGTTAAAATTTTACCACTTTTGCAGCTGATAAGGAATCATTCGCCTCTGTTTACACTCCACAAATCTCTTCCCTTGCACACATTGTGGCCAGAGGAGGTGCTGCATCTTCTTGATGAACACAGTAAAGCCAGAGATCCAAGTGGGACACTTAGCTCTTCATGCCAAAGCACATATAAAGCCTTCTGCATTTTACTGTCAGTATTTCAGGTGATTGGTTCTGGTATGCAGCTTGACAATGCTGTTGCTGGACGGCAAGCGCGGGGGAAACTGCATGGTGATAAGGGACAGATCTTTGGTAGGAGCACAGATATGAGTAGTGAGGGAATCTCAAACTATAGAGACAGGCAGGCACCTCTCCAATTTTACCAGCAGAATATTTTGGAAAAGCTGCAGGATGTAAGGAGAATGATTGATGAGTTGAAGCCTTTGGAATGCAGAGTGGAAGTCATGGAAAATATTTTTTCTCTCTTGTTTGTCCGTCATAGTGACATGAGTGATGAGGGACAGAGTGAGTCTGGTGGGGAAGAGGGTGAGCTTGAGCGGTCTTTCTTGTCACAACAGACAGATGTAGAGAGTTTAGCAAGTACTTCACATGCTTTTATTGATATGCATCTGAATTCTGCTACATCTGCTGGTGATAAGGAGAAAGAACAAAGTACAAAAAAGGTGAAAGTTTTAGATTTTGCAGATCAAGTAGTCCTTGAGGAAAGTTCTTCAGAGACAGTGAATCTCTCTGTCCGAGAGTTATCTCCTTTCGGCAGTGCTTCAGAAGAGGAGAAGACCAGTGGTTCGTCAACAGAAGCAAACAGTAAGGAGCTCAAAACCACAGAGAGCTCCGAAGCATCAAAGATCCGTGGGTCTTCCTGGCCGCCTGCAAGCTCTGAAAGACTGACGTGGGATGCTCACCAGCAGTCTCCCCAGAGTGGCCCAACCTTCCATCATCAAAGCAGTTGCACAGTGAGTGGGAAAAGCACTGGGTCAAGCATGGGAGAGCTGCCCCACACAGGGTACTTGATCAACTCTCTAGTGGCCTGGGATATATTACTGCTTTTACGCGATTCCATCCTCACAGCCTCTGCCCAGACTTACACAGAAATAGGTCAACAAGCTGAATCAAAAGAAAGTTGCTCAAGAAAGGAAGTACAAGTTCGTTTATCATCTCTCTCCCGTTTGATAAGTGAGGGGTTGTGGAGAATGCAAGTAATAGCTCCTTATAATCGTAAATTTGGTTCAGTAGAAAACTTTGATGACTTTTTAGATGGGACACTTATATCAGGAAATACAGGTTACACAGTGTATGAAAATTCTATACAGACCAGTGCAAAGTCAAGAGTACACAACTCAGGACAGACATCAAATTCACAAGGAATGAAAAAGCGCCATGGAAAAGAACATGAGTCACCAGAATTAAGTGCAGGTTTACAGGACCATACCAGTGTCATAACGTACCTTTTGGCTCCACCATCAAGTCTGATCACTCTAGCGCTTGCCAATGGTAATGTAACAAGAGCTGAACAAGTTGTTAAAATGTATAAAGTTGGGGATTCAACTGAAAAACGAGAAGTGTGTCTAACAAACAGACTAAGTCAGCTTCGTCCTAAGTTATCCCTGACAAGCCAGAAGTCAGGCAAACTAAAGGACTCAAAAGGCGTGCAACACAAAGGCTACTCAAAAGACCTGATACAGAACATTGGTTTACTAGCAAGAGAAGGTTCTGCACAGGTGAGTACTACGAACTTGATTCATGACCTTGTGACATCAACTCCACCTCCAATACCTCAATGTTTGTCAACAAAAGTGATAGAAGGTAGCTGCCAGATTGCATCATCCTTCCTGAGTCCCCAGGCACTTGTTTTGGCAGACTTAGCTCTCACAGTGGACTTGACAGAGACCACCGCTTCCTATTTGATGGAACAAGCTCTGCAGAGGTCAGTCTCTCAGCCCTCAGTTTCTTCTAGTCTACCTAAGACCATTGGAAGTATCCAAGGTTACATCCCTGTACTGCAGAAGTTAGCATCAATGTGTAGCACACTAATTGCAGTTAGAACTTTAGAATGTGAAAGTGACTCAGATGGTGCCAATAAGAATTCTTCAGTAGATACCTTTGCATATGTCTGTCCATTCTCAGCTACCCCAATGTCACTTATGCTATCGCCTCTGCCGCTTGGTGAGAGTGAACTGAAGAATTATGTGAAAGCCTGGTCCAGATTCTTAGACTCTTTTGCTGAAACTCAAGATGCATTACTTTGGTGTGGTGACAGTGACAGTGTGGATAGTTCCATTAACATCCATATTAATTCAGGGAAGAACAGAGCACACGTGTCTTACAAATTGCTGCTACAGATTCTCAGTGAAAAAGCCAATCACTTGTACAGGAGCAGCATCAAAGAATGTCAGGATACAAAAATGGGAGCCTTTGTTAGAACTTTTTATCAATACCTTCAGCTAATGTCAGCCATGGTTACTCTCCATGCAGATGAGAAGTACCACAACAACATGAAGAGCTATTTCTCTCTACTGAAGCAGAGACCTGTGCACATTTTGGGATCACTGATGTTCCAGGAAGGCATTGACCCAGTCAAGTTAGAGCCAATAGCTGCTAGAATGAGACTGAATCTGACTGCAATGATTCTCCAGTATTGCTGTCCTAAGATCACAGTATCATATGATTTTTTGCACAGAGGAGAACATGATACAGAAGTCCAAGATGCAGCCTCAAGACTCGGCTCTCAGGTCTCTCAAGGACAGGTTATATTGAATTCAGGAACAGTAGCGGGTACCTCAGCGGTTTATGGAGAAGTGATTGTGCGAGATATTTTAACGTCTTTGCTCAGTGGTTTGAAGGAAGCAATACAAGCTCAAGCACTCACATTCACTCACTGCCACAAAGCAGTTATTCTGAATGATGCAACTGCCCCAAATGCATTATTGTCGACTGATGTTCAAGAAGCATTAAAGGATACTGCAGAGTTAGCTGCTATAGATTTCACAAAAATATCCCCAAATGAAGAAGCAGTTGTATTTTTTGTAAATCTAGCAAATCTGATGTACATTCATGCGGGTCTGCTTAACCACATACTATATCCCAAGAGTAAATCAGGTGAATCCAGAGGTATATTCTCCTGCTATCTGATAGAGCGTCTTATGGCAATGAAACACCTTGGTTACAACCTTGGCCAGCTAGGATTCCTCTCCTTGTATGATGTTCTGTTTGGTGTGCTACAGTTGCAGAATCCATTATCAAGCTTATTGATTCAAAATGAGGTGAATGTCAGAGTCAGCCTATTTGAGAGCAATCTGATAAAAAGTAGTTTGCAGCATGAGAATGCAGAGAAGTTGAAACATATCTCTGGGCTCATTACTGCCATCCCTTCCAAGCTAAGTTTTTGCATAACACAAGGAAATCCAGTCTCCCCATTAGTGCAAGTTATTTATGCCGATCGCCTGGAAGAGCACATTGAAGCTGCAGTGTCAGAACATTTAAATATGTTTTCTGTTTTGAAAGAAAGTCACTCAGGAGATGCAGAGGGACAGGTAGACCCTCCTCCTGGAACCCAAAAGGTTAATGTTTGTGTGTCCAGGACAATACTGAACTATGTAGCAAAGCACTGTAATGGAACATTTGATGGAATACATTCTCTGATGCAAGAAGTGAATGAGGAGTTGGCCAGTGTCTTTAACAAATCTAATACAGGAATCTCCAGCAAAAAGCAGGTAGAGATAAGTGTTTTAGATAATGGTGAAAATCAGGGTATTGCTGTAGAGTATGTAGAAGACCTAGTTAATCAAGAATTTGCCATGACACACAACTCTGCTGAAACCAATGTATCAGCTGCAGTATCTGATGGATTGGACTGGACTTCAGTCAAGGTTCCACCTACTGTTTTAAGTCACCTAAGGAGACAGTGCCCCCTTCTTGCCTTCATAGTGCAGGCATTACACAGTACCTTGGAAATGAAACGACAGAAAGGCCATTCATGGGCAGATGATGAAACTGATGCTTGGCACAAGATTTTGTACCCTCCTGATAGAGGAGTGAAGCCTCAGCATGAAGAAGTGCACCACTTCCAAGCATGCAGGAATGTCTTCACCAACAGCAGATATAAGGCCCTGGGAAGGATTAGCCAGGACAGCAATGTCTTATCAGCATTACTGATAGATCCTGATATCTCATCCATATGGTCATTAGCTGACCAACTATTAGGAAGCCAAACAATTACCAAGGATTGTGCAATGGAACAGCAGTCCAATGTCACCAGTATGATGACAGTTCTGCAAGCTTTGCCTACAGCCACGATGGAGGCTCATCCCAATCTTCAGTCTCTTTTGGATCAGCTTCTGGTCTTCATTTTGCAAACTTCTGATGTTTCAGGTAAGTTGGTTCTGAATTTAGCTGCAGATGAGATTATTTTGACTTTGGTTTCTCCTTTCCTGTAGAAGTTGGTGAAAAATCTGTCTCCTTTCACTTGATTAGAATTTGGTTTTTACTTTGGAATACTCAACATCTCTTTTTTACAACATTAAAGAGAGGGAGAGAGAATTAAAAGACTTTTTGCACAATGATATTCAAGTAGATATAATGATATCCACTCTTTATCATTTCTATGCATAATTTTCCTGAAAGAGACTTGTTTATAGCAAAGCCTCTTGTTTCTCAGCTGATCCGAAACCTTGGATGTATGCCTACCACATATCAGATTGCAATGTGAGATATACTGCGATCCAGGAAGCACACAAGTAAGTTATTAGTGTTTCATTTATCAACCAAAGGATTCTTAATTTTTATAGGATGATGTACAGCAATGTTGGTAATTAGGTAAATGACAGAAAATCATTTTACCATCAATTTGTTCTTTCTTCTTGTTCTTTTTCTTTCTTTCCCATGGTCTCGCTTTACCAGGTGTTGTTACTGCATTCATGTCCGAGGGGTTTACTGGGTGAAAGACAGAAAGTTGCTTTACCTCTTGATATTTGCATTTCTGTTTTGCAGACTTTATGATTTTTTTTGCCATACAAAGGTCTAAATATTCCTGTCCTATGGGGGATAGATTAACATATTTATTTCTGATTATTCTCTTGGGTAAATTTTAGAAATATTTTTCTTCATCCTCATCCATAACTTGAAGTATAAAAGAGGTGAAGAAACTGAATTTACATTTCAAAAATGTTTGTTTTGTTTGATTATATATGTACACAAAGTAAAAGAAAAAAAAGATAAAGACCATGACAATGGCCAAACAAGCAAACAATTATTCAGTGTGCAAAACTTAGTGCAGTTTGACTGCCCTTGATGTGATGGGCCGTCATCCCAGCATGAGGGATGGGCAGCCTAGATTGAATGGGTTGAGATGCATGACTGATATAGGTTGTTTAAAAAGAAAGAAAAAAAATTGTTTTGGGTCTTCAAAGTTCACATATTTATCATAAATTATTTTAGTTTTGTTAAAGACAGATTCACAAATTTAGCTGATTTTAGTTCCACAACAAAGGGAGCTTATTACCATGATCCAAGTCAAAGTTTGGTAAACTTTCAATCTTAGAATATAGTCCTTTGTTGTTGATCCCTCAAGTGAGTAAAAGGTGACACATAGATAGATACGCTTATGAACTGGTATTTGTATTTACTAAGATTTTTTAATTACAGATCATGGCCAGCCTCTGCAGCAGTCAATCACTTGAATATCATGGTTTATGATACCAGACTCCCAAGGCCTAAGCAAGAATGGGCCCAGAACAAGGCAGTGCAAATTGGGGTCTATGAGGAGGTAGGTGGAAAGCCTTAGTGTGCATGACTGCATGCCTAATATTTTTGAGAGATGAAGTTCATGTAACTGGGTCCTTTGTAGGTGCTGAACATACTCTGTAACATTTTGTTTGCATATAGGATTAAAAGGTTACCTCTTATTTGTTTTTCTTTTTATCCAGTTTATTAATAGTTCTATGTGTTTTTTTTTATTCAGATCCTTAGAGTTGGAAATCCAGAAGTCAGTTCCTGGCAAGAAGTAGAAAAGATGTCTGAGGAGGAACCTGCAGTTCTGCTTCAGATGTTGCTCCAGAAGAAACAGTTCAAGTTAGGTGTCCAGTGGGCCGAGCACCACAATGTCAGTCCTGAACTGCGTCGACTGGTTGACCAGAGTTACCTCATGTCTGTCCTAGACAAGACGAGCCCAGATTATGGCACAGCTCTGGAAGCCCTTCATGCTCTAAGCTCCGACGATTTGGTCATTGTTACACAAGCTCTTCTGGAGAGGCTATCAAGTCCACCCACCAGGAGGTTCTTGATTGAGTTCTTGCTGAAGACACAATTTTTATCTGAAGCTGTTACCTTGTGCAAGGATAATGATGAGCTGTCTAGGAAGGAGGATGGAGAGGGTATCACTCATAGTGCAGTTTCACCATCTATAGCCCTACCAAATATTAGTGATCTGCAACAGGAAGTCATGGGATTAATTTTAGTGGAGGACATTGCTCCCCATGCAGATGACAGGTTCCAGTTGAGCCACTTGGCATCTACCCCACATCTCATCATTGAACAGTGGCTTATGAACATCAAACTAGAAGCTGTGGAGAAAGCTATAAAGACCCTTAGCCAGCATTTAGATATGGTAGACTCTAGAATGTCTTCCAGTATTCACTCGCAGGATTTTGGCATCTCAAGTCTATGCAAGGAGGCTGGAGTTCAAAAGAGAGAGCCACAGTCATTAAGCTGGGATGTCCTGAACTGGCTCCTTGAGGCTTATGCAGCTAAAGCTTTGGATACAACAGGTGTACAAGTAACACTGAAACCACAGACTCTGAATGAGAATGTCCCAAAGAAGTTTGTGATGCCAGCCAGGCCTCCAGAAAGACATGAGTGGATTCCAGATGCTGAAGTGAGAGAATGCCCAGTCTGTAGAGTTGCTGTCTTCTCTATGTTTTGCAGGAGACACCACTGCCGGAGATGTGGCCGAGTTGTCTGTGGCTCGTGTTCTAAAGCCAGGATTGTTGTTCAGGGCTATGGAGACTTGCAAGTAAGAGTTTGTCTAGAGTGCTACCAGCAGACAAAAAATCTGAATCTGGAGGATTATATCCAAGTAAGGCCACTTGGCGATGGGACCTACGACACTGTGTCTCAGAATTCAGAGGGTTTGGTGAGTGCCAGAGGAGGGGGAGGGTCTTCCTGCACCAGTGATACAGAGGGGGGCTGGTACCTCTCGACAGACCCAGATCACAATGCTCTTGTCCGCCAGGAATTCTGCTATGACTATGCACCTTCACTCAGCCTGTGTCTTGCTATCCTGGCACAGCACCAAGACCATAAAAGAGCAGCTGTTTGTATTGTGAAGCTGTGTCATCACTTGTTTTCCCTTATTGTTTCTTCCATCAAGTCTGCTAGTCCTGAGGTAGACAACACTTTTGTGCTTTCAATGATTCAGACGTTGCTAGCCTCATCAAAGGTGCGATTTGGGAACATAGGTGAGCATCAAGGAATAGCTCTTTGCGAATACTACACTCAGTGGGTGGATTTGATCTCTCTCCTCTCAAAAGCCAACTGCGGCTACATAATTCCCATTCCATCTTTGCAGAACATGCTTCAGATTGGAGAGCTGCACAGAAAGAATTTAATGGGAGAGGAGAAATTAAAAGAAAAATTGGAGAGGTGCTTGCAGCAGGAATTTGTTCACATGAGACACCTGCGTGACATGCTGGTGAAGAAACAGCTGTGGGAATTGGCTCTGAATATTTCCACTAAGGCTGGTTTAGAGGCAACAGGTGTGTGGGGTGCATGGGCAATGGCATCACTGAAAGCTGGAGATTTCCCAGGAGCAAGAGAACGCTTTTCCCGGGTTCTGGAAAGGCCGTTCGATAAGAGAAGGCCTTGTAGGTCCTCATTATTGCCAGAAGTAATAAAGTACCTGGAGAGCAACCCTTTTTCCGTGGACCAGAAGGTGATGGAGCAGGCAGAAAGAGCACGAGCAAATATCATGATGAATGACCAGTCGAGATTGCCTCCTTCACAAGCTCTTGTTGTTCTCCACTCTCTGCAAGAGCTCAATGGTATTTCTAATGGGCTGCTCACCAACAAAGAGAGTAATAAGCAGATATTTTCTAGTCACAGAACTAAAAAGAAGAATAATTCCAAAATGGATTCTTTGTTCCAAACTGAATGCAAATATTACTTGTGTTTATATGGAAATCATTGTATGACTATACAGTATTTCATGAGAAATAAACAATTGCAGGAATGTGTGAATTACCTTCTGAGTGAAGAAATTGAGGTTGATCTCTTTGTGCATGAAGTGTTGGTACCTATTTTAAGATGTGGACAGTTAGACATGCTGTTGAGAAACTTCAGAGCCATAGACCCCAAACAGGAAAAATGGGCAAAATACATGCTTGGAGGCTGTAGGTGGCTAGAGCGCCAAGGATGGTGGAATTCCCTCTTAGCTGTGCAGGAGGCACTAGGGGATAGACTGAGAGCTGCAATGACCCTTCTTCGAATGTACAGTCATGCAGTAGATAGCTACAATGGATTAGCCAACAGAGTTCACCATCTACTTGCAGCCAAGTCGCATCTCCAGGCATATCTTGATACACAGGCTTTAAATCAGTCCAATGCCAAGAAAAAGAAAATTATACTAAACATGTCAGGATGGCAAGTAAATCAGCACATCAATACACTGACACTGCAGGCGGATGTAACCAAGTTTCTAGCAAACTGTGAGGCAAAGGGAAATGTGCTTTGTTCCTTGCTGCATAATCTCCACAAAATGAAAGTTCTTGGGAACATAAGTTTGCCCACATTGCTTGGTGATGAAGAAGAGCGCTTAGCTGTAGCCTCTCTTGCAATATGTAGTGCTCAGAGTGTTGCAGATGGACTGAGCTTGGCATATCGTGTGGTGGAGGGCAGTGGTATATCTACAGAGAAATTGCTGTCAGTCGTTAGTCAGTTGCTAGTAGCACATGAGCAGTACAGCACAGTGGGGCAAGTTGTCCGTGGCATGCAAGAGTGGGGGGTGTTGAAAGCAAAAACAATAGATATTGCTCTACAGCCAGCACTGTTAGCCACAGCAAGCAGCACCCAGAACACTCATCTAGATGCCCTTGTCAAGCTTCTTTCAAGTGACAGTGCAAAGGTATGCCTTTTTTTTCAGAATTACGTTGTATGTTGTATATTTTGTTATATCTTTTTGGTTTATGATATAGTTTCCATGAATTATTTTAGTGTCATACTAAGATGAATTAAAAAGCAGATTAATAGCAAAGATATGCTAACAGCTGTTATAAAAAAGTTATTGGTTTCATCATTAAAGATTAAGATGACAATATACAGTGGGACAAAATAGAAAATAATATCCATGCTAACATATATAATTTCTATCCCACCCATCTCAAAGATTGAAGCATACATCAAGTGTGGTCGTCTAAAGTCCGCATACCTGGTAGCAGTGCACCGTGGCAGACATGAGGATGTTGTAAAGGTGCAGGAAGTGGCAAAGTCAAATGGTCAAGCACATGTGGCCACTATGTGTAGTAAGTGGTTAGCAAACTACGAGAATCGTGTCAGTGCTCGAGTGTAACATTTTTTCTTTTTTTTTTTCTTTCTTTATGCCTTAAGTAGTCATATGCATAATGAGGACGTATTTTAATTTGTAGTTTTTCTCGCTAGTTTTCATTATATTCATAAGTTAGAAGGATAGTTTAAGAATTATTAATACCCAAGTCACATATGTTTCAGATTTATTTTTTTGGTATATATTAACTAATATTTGTTTTATCTTTAAATGTGAAAAGAGTAGCTATGTCAGGAATGATAACTTGTCTTGACTTTTTCTTTTGCAAATTGTTGCCAAATGTATGATC
>NC_091560.1:38249050-38256550 GCF_042767895.1 Penaeus vannamei
GAGAAGGAGATCGTACATGTTTCACATCATATTTTAATTTTAATAATAATGATAATAAATAACCTAGAAAATATTGTCTCACCTTTTATATTATAAAAGATTATGAATCAATAACTAAAGTAATTGACCTAAGTCATAAAATAATACTTTTCACTGATATAATAAAAGAAATATTAGATCGAAGGAAACACAATTAAAATCCAAACGAAAGAAATGAAAATATAAAAAGAATCAAAACAGAGAGAGACAGGAAAAGAAGAGGAAAATAAACAACAATAAAAGAGAGAAATAAGTACTTCAGTTCACGAAGATTCCAGAATATAACAGATAGTCATAAAGAGGAAGAGAGAAGAGAAGAGAAAAGAAGGAGGAAAAGACACAGACACAAAGTAGAGAGGAGAAGCCAAGAGAGAAGATAAAGGGAAAGAATTCTCATATTGTGAAGTTTATTTTGAAAGACAATCAGTGATATTGAAACATTATAGACTTTGACTGTTGTTATGGCCAATCTCTTTGGAATTATTGTATCGGGGCGTTTGGTAAGATGGATCATTTATTTTTAATTTTTTTTATGGATATTTCATTATGGTAGGGTACACTGAGATAGGGCAAATTGAAGGTGATATTTATGTCGAGATAAAAAAGTTTATTAGCACAAAAAATAATTTGCAGACTTGAACGGTAATGCCATAAGCAAAGGAAAAAATCACGGAAAGCGGCAGTCACAACTCGAGTCTAGTTGATGTACCCTTAGGTTCAGCTCTTGCATAATGAGGTGAAGATGTGTGTCTGTGGGGTGGGGGCAGAGTCCACCACCAATCCTCTCCCTCTCCCACGGAAAGGGTGCCCATTCATGGCAACTTTGATTGTTGAAAAGATTGTGACACAGAGTTGGAGACTTGGTCTCTGGTGTGTGCATCCATATTGTAAAGAATTGCTGAAGATATTTTAGATGTACTTTCATAGATATCTGATTATGTGTTTTTTCTCTTATTCTCTAAGGGTTTTCAAGTTTTTTCTGTTTGATTATTTCATTATTTTTGAAGGTTAATGTTACCAAGAGCAATGCACAGAGATAAAGGGGAATGGACACCATCATCTTATAGAGGATAAAAAATAGTAACAAAAATACAGGTACATCTGCAGTGGCCTGATATTTACCACAAAATGTCAGAGTTCTTGGTCTGTTATCTATAAGTTGGCATGAAGTGCCAATAAAGTGGGTACAGGGGGGCTTGCCCCCTTGTTGAGGAAATGAATATAAGGTAGAAATGATTAATTTTGAGTTTTGGTGTTTGCATGATACTCTGGTTTTGGGACTTTGTCTCTGGATGGTACATCGCTCTCTGAAACAATTACCTTTTTGTGTTGATCATTTTAGCTTATTTTCTTTTTGATTTAAGAGATTAATCTTTATTTTATAAGAACAGGCAGACCAGAATTCATTCTCTTTATTTAATATTACCTCTAACCTTATTTGATTTTAATGTAATTGAAGATATACAACCATTTACCAGTAATAGAACAGAATACCAGTTTATCAAATGCAGCCGCGACCTCCGGCAAAAGCCAGCATCTCTCAGTCACATATATATTCTGTCACAATGAAAACTGACATTATATGTGTTCTGTTCATGAAGATAAATCACAAGGGAAGTGGAGGTTTAATGGTTTCATTGGCTTGATTCACTGCAGTTTCTCATTTTGATATGAGGTCGAGCTGTTTCCATTATTGTGCAGAGGTAATTTAAATGGCCTTGTGTGTCATTTCATACTAGTACTGATTTTTTTTTTTTTTTTTTTTTTTGAGAAGTTTTGTACTGCCTATTCTGGACAGTCAGCAGTTAGATGAAAATATTGATGAAAATCAATGGTAGACCAACAGAGAATCTAGTGATTGCCATGGCTTGAGCTTGTATTATTATTATTATTGTTATTATAATTATTATTATTATTATTACTATTATTGTTATTTTAATAATAATAATTATTATTACTGTTTTGATTAATATTATTTAATATTATTGTTATTATTATTATTTATTGTTTGTGAATGTGAATTATTATAATTAAAGATTGAATAATTTGAATATTTGATTTACCACAAACTCCATATTAGGTAGACAAATGTACATGTATTCTGCCTTGTACATCAATCTTTATGCCTATCTGTCTATATATTTGTCTATTTATATGCTCATCTGTCTATCCATCTCTGTGTGTCCGTCTGTCTGTTCATCTTTGTATCTATCTATATTTTTTCTTTTTTTTGTATCTTGTATCTATTGGTCTCTATCCTTTCTTCTTCTCCCTCTCTCTCTATTTTGTTTAAATTATTCTGGCTAATAGATAATTGTCACTTCACAGTTTATATTATTTACTCCTGTTTTACTTACTCTTTTTTTCATTTAAAATATTTCTTTGATGAATTATCATAAATGACTATTACCCTAAAGGAATACCAACCTCATCTTCTGCAGGTGCAAACGAACTTCGAGCAAGTGGGGGAGAAGCAGTTCCTCTGTGTCATTCCCGAGGCTGACAACATCAATCACGTGGTAGTCTTTCTGACGGGCAGTGTCCCCTTTCCCGATGGTCTTGGGGGCTCAGGTCAGGAGGAGTGGAGTGGGAAAGTCTCTTTTTATAATTGCCTTTATTTCTAATGGTTTATAGGGAGGGGGTTGGGTGTGCTGTGTTCCCTCACTGCCTCCTTACTCTCTATGTTTCTGTTTTGTATTTCTGTGTTCCTCTTTCTCTCTCTGTTCATCCTCTCCCTCCCCTTTTTTTTTTCTCTCTCTCTCTAGGGATTATTCTTGGTGGGGATTATATGTATTTATCTTTTCCTTTTCTTTTCTTCTCCCATGTGGAAATTTAGGTCTTTGACATATTAACTGTGTTATGTTTAATAAGGGAATAAAATGGCAATGCTTATAAGAATGTGAAATCCATGCTACACCCTAGTTACAGAAATATTGTGATATACATAGTTTACAGCATTAACCCAGTTCTCAAAATACATTATTCATGTATGCTCCTTCTTCCAAAACAGTATACTTTAGCTGGCCAGATCCCAATGGCCCCCCTACTTGGCACCTGCTGGGTAACATAACAAACACCAAACCCTCAGCAATATTCAAGATTTCTGGCCTAAAGAAAACAGGTGACTCAATCCTACAGTCAGGTTATAATTTTGGAGCTCAGAAAGTATCCCACAATGCTCAGATTGGGATATCGGTAAGTCCTAAGTGTTTCATGGATTTAGCATAGTGCATATCAGCTATTTATTAGTTTTTCTGGTTTAGATTTGAACATGAAATCTAAAAATCTGTTAATTATGAAAGATTTGAAATATATGTGTAACCTAAAATTCTTAGATGATCTGATACTCAGAATGGTACTTCTCTTTTAACACAATACAGGTGGAACCACTGTCACAAATACAGGGACAGGTTGCCAATCCATCCACTGAGGCATCAACCCTCAATTCCTACATGGAGTTCAGCCATGCCATGTGCGAAAATCTCTACAACTTTGCATCTAGCTTCGCCCAGAGTCCTTCGCAGATCACCCCAAATCCATCTGAACAGTACTTACCATTCTCAGTGCTAACGAAATGGTACGAGAGTTTCAGTCGCAAGTTGCAACAGAACCCAAATTTTTGGAAGAAGTAGTGAATCAGCAGATGCAGCCTTTTTGTGGCTCTTTGTATAATTGTAAACTGTTTGTGGATTGCCAGTGATTAATGCCAATGTGACTAGCACAAGCAGAATTCATTTGTTCAGCAAAATGCCTTTACGAAGCTCAAAGAAAAGAATAATGAATTATCTCTGTGTAATGCCTATTGGTTTTGCTTGTACATCAGCTATAGTGGAATTAACAGCACGTTAATGCTGTATTGTATTCTTTTTAATTTAGCCATGATATTATAAAATGTTTTACAATAGAATTATATTCCAAGTTATTTAATTGAGAAACTCATAATTCTCATTTCTTTGTGAAACACAATATACAGTGATGATTTAGTGGCCTATACATCCATATCAAAAGAGTGCAAGTCTTTTTCATACTGTGGTGATTTATTGTGTAATTTATGGACATATACAATTTTGAAATGTAACATTTTCTGCAAGGTCGTTCACTTGTGAATAAGGTTGAGGGCCTGGACAGGATTAAAAACAACAGTTCCAGGTATTGTTTCACATAATGTAATAATAGAGCTAAAGTGTATATCACATGATGGTTTGATTACTCTAAAAAAATAGAGGAAAAAATATGAAGTTTCTGATTGCATCTTAATCATTATTTGGAAAGGAATATTTCTTACATAAGAATTTCTAGGAAATACATTTTCATTTTAATGATGCTTTTTGTCTAAAGATGAAAGGCATTTTACAATTAATGGGAATTGTAAATTAAGTCTTCTTGTATCCTATTTTTAGAGATTATCTGTTTATCCTTTTTTATTATTTTTTTTCTCTATTATCATTATTATTATTATTACTTACAGTATGTTACGTTATGTTTACTTGCTGTGTATAAGAAAAAAAGTTAGATATAGATTCTATTTGTTTTCAAAGTTTTCCTACTTTGAGTTTTATACTGATTTTGTATACCTTTTTAATATTTTTGATTTTTATATCTGTGTTTGTGGGTTCTGTTTTGGGAGTATAAAATGGAAGCTACTCGGTTAATACAGACTGGATTCCTTTTTTATACACAATCAGTGCCCAATTTGTAATTAACTAGATTTACTAGTGTCATCCTGTGTGCTTCTGTTAACAAGGTCATTTAAATAATGTCCCAGATTTATTTTAGAGAAGAGAAAATGGAGGCAATTGTGGATGGGATTAGTAGACTTGTTAAAAAGAGTGTGGCCTGTTTTCTCTGTGCTTGAAGTGTGAACTGTGATACAAAAAAAAACTAATAAATGCCTAAGATGATTGTATATTGTCTTGTGTAAATTGCATGGATTCCAATTATTATTACGATGATGTCACATTGTCAAAATAAATCAGTGCCATGGAAGAAATAGATAAATGTTCAGATACAATTTTCAGTGCCCTGTCAAAGCTACTGATAATACTAATCAACAATAATAATAAAACAATAAGTAAAGTAAATACGTTTGACCACAATTTTCTTTTATCACAACTTTCTTTCCAGCAAATTATTTGGCTTCAAGTTTCACTACTACTATTTCTTCTAACTTGTTCAAGACTGTTACAGTGTTTCACTGTTATAACAACAAAATGTAAAAACCCTGTTTTGCTAGCATTAAGAATTGTGTGTACAGAGTGTACCTAAACATTAACAGAAAGACACACACATACCCTTATACACATTTAAATATTAATTTTGTCACAGAAACATGTATCATGGATATCTCTTTTTGATAAATTATTTTACCTTGTTCTGTTCTCATAGCCCATTAACTGCAGTACTAGTATTTGGCTAGTGGCCAGTAATATTTGTTCTTTGCACCTATTTGCAATATCCCTTGTCTGCTCCTGGCACTTCAAATGCAATTGGCACATAACAGCTTGTAGCCGTTTTATTTATTTATATATATATATATATATATATATATATATATATATATATATATATATATATATATATATAATAATAATAATAATAATATATATAATAATATAATTAATATATATAATAATATCATTAATATATATAATAATATATTTAATATATATAATAATATAATTAATATATATGATAATATAATTAATATATATAATAATATAATATATATAATATAATATATATAATAATATAATATATATAATATAATATATATATATATAAAATTAAAAGTGAAGGTTTCCGTTCAAATGCAAATGTCACAACCACTGGCCAAGTGTATATCATGATACAGTGCCACTCACAACCACCACCACTGCATGATTTCATGCTATCCATAACCAAAGGGTTAAGAACATCTTTTGTACTTACTTTTGATACCAACTGACATAAAGCTGGAGGTAAGTTATGCAACTTCTATATACTTAATAAACATATTCAGTGTCCTTAAGCTTGACAGTGCTTCACGAGTCTTTCTCCTTACTCACAATTCAATTCAGATTATTAAGTTGTGACATCAGAAATGTATATTATTCATCAAAGTACCTCTTATCATATGAATGTAAGTCATAGGTATAACAAATCTCAAACTGATTTCTTTTTCCCTCTCTCTCTTTCTCATGGCGGCAAAGATGTACGTGAGTTGTTAGCAAAGACAAGGTGAAAGCAAGACTCCAACAAAACTGTTGCATTTTAAATCATTATCACCAATCTGGCAATTGTCAAAAGATTTTCATCACCATAGTAATAATGGTAAATAAATAAAAAAATCTTGCCATCACAAATACACAGGCCATTAACCATAATCACCCTTTAAGAACTCTGGTCCTACCTTCCATAATCTCCCTTTTAGAAACTTGGCAATGTTATTCCGAGGAATTTCTCAGCTTGTTACGTCTGGGAAGGTTGCTTCATAAACCCTTAAGAATTCACATATATCTCTTGTTCTATATCAATGTATTTTCCTTGTATGGCCACTAACCTTTTTTTCTTTAACCTCAAGTTGCTTTCAGCATATTGTTGACCAAATAACAAATGGGTTACTTTTGAACACTAATCATTCACTGAGTGCTGTTTTATGCCTTATATTTTTAAGATTGACTTATAGTTCAATTTTATAATTTGTATGTTTTTTCCAAATGCCCTTTATATGAAATGCATTTGAGACAATTGCCTTACAGTATTTTCATTTTCTCCATGACAAACTACATAAAAAAAGAAAAAAAGATTATGTTCTCCTATAGTAGTACACCGAGACTTTTTCCCCCCCCATAATAGAAGATTGGGGGGGGGGGGATTATCGTTTATCGTTTAGTCTTATCGTTACTACTAAAGTGGAAGGAATACAAAAAGGAGGACAAACACAAATATAATTAAACACTTTAATTTTTAACATCATTTACTCATAAATGGATCAAATAAGTTGAATATCCTGAAATGCTTTGCAATTTTTTCTGTTACATACTCTCAGTCTTTGGAAAAGTGGAAACTGGGAACTGCTATCTTGAAACAAATGTTCTGACTATTTTTCATACTATTGTATGATAAGTTATTTGTGGAACACAAGGCAGCTTGTTTGGGGGAAAAAAATCCTTTAAATAATAGAAAAATGTAAAATAGAATTTAAAAATAATTTATAATACTACCTTCCACAAAAGGTATCTCAAACATGGACCCAACCAATACATGAAACTCTGTAGTCCATAATTATAACATAAAATATTAGCAATACCCATTATAAAATCCTAATGAGAATACAGGTAGGTTTTAGACATTTCTCCCACCCATAAATCATGAAAGTAATTTTTTACTAAGTATGCGATTCTAATTCCTATACCCCTCCGCCTCTCATTGGGGGAGCTACAAGGATCACACCGTCACCTCGAACGAATAGCATTGGAATGT
>NC_091560.1:38271550-38272955 GCF_042767895.1 Penaeus vannamei
GTTATCATCCACTTCTCTGCCCTTTTCTTCAATCTCTTTTCGGTCTTCGTCGCCAGTTCTCTGCCGATGGGGTTCTCAGCTGTGGAGACCGGCAACTGTGTTAAAATTGTCACCGTTGCTCTTTGAAATTGATACTGTAGTTGTTATTATTACTATGTATATTATCAGTGTTATACTTATTATCATTATAATTATTATTGTCATTATTATTATCATTATAATTATCATTATTGTCATTATTATTATCATCATTATAATTATCATTATTGTCATTATTACTATCATTATCATTATTGTGATCATTATCACTATCATCATCATTCATTATCATTATTATCATCATCATCATAATCATCACCATCACTATCACCATTATCATCAAATGCTAAATGAAAAAAATGAAAGGATGATGCTCAACTTTTTTTTTTTATTTTTTTTACATTCCTACTTTCTCTACACACGACAACGACATAACAAAAGGTAACAACAATAAAAGTAACAGTAGCGAAAACAGCAATAATAATAATGATAATAGGAACAAAGATAATAATAATAACACCACCTCTTGTCTTTGCTAAATCCATCACGGGGGTTATACAGCAGCAAATCCATAATAAAATAAGGAAAGCAGGATTGCCTCAGCAATATATATATATATATATATATATATATATATATATATATATATATATATATATATATATATATATATATATATATATATATATATATACAGATTGGCGAAAACAACATAAAAAATCCACAACAAAAAATACATTCCGTGCATATTGTTTTTCTTTTAAACAATATAAGCCATACTTACGCAGGGTATCGTTCACAGAGCATATCAGGTACGATATGGAAGTACTGTTCAGCCAAATACCAGATACTCTTGGTATTGTTGGTATGATGTCACCTTTCAGTGCCAGTTGCCCACTCTGGAACAACATGTATGGTGGGAGGGTTCAAGAATGATTGGAAATGAGATTAAACGTTGTTCTTCAGAATGTATGGCGTGAGGATTTATGTGTGTATGTGTGTGTATGTATACATATATATATATATATATATATATATATATATATATATATATATATGTATATATATAATGTACATAAATGTTTATGCATATATATGTATATATATGTATATATATGTATGAATAAATAAATATGTATATTAAAAAAAAAAAAAAAAAAAAAAAAAAAAAATATATATATATATATATATATATATATATATATATATATATATATATATTATGTGGCGTGGCTGTGTGTGTGTGTGTACGTAAGTGCTTGTATAAAGAGAGATAGAGCTTAAAATAGCGGAGCTTACCTCAGTATCCAAAACACCAAGATAATAGGTATTAGCTTCTTCGAAAGTAATATTCTTGTACTTCCAT
>NC_091560.1:38278455-38283455 GCF_042767895.1 Penaeus vannamei
GTCACAGAAGCTCAAGCATATCAAGAAAAAAGCCTTGTTTATACATATTGTGCACATTTCAGTCTGCCGCCGTGGTTTTTAAATGTCCATTGTGAATTTACAAGTCGCACGGAGACACGGTCGCACCTGTCAAATATAAGTTTTCCAATTACGCGCCTGGAGTAATAATAAAGATAATAATAACAAAAATGATGATGAAAACAAAAATTAACGTCAAACAGACTTGTCCTCTAAACTTTTGCATAGGCGTCAAAAGTGTCAAAACTCGTCCGATATTTTTACTTCATTTACTTCCGTAATATGTGACAACTCTTTTCAACAGGCTTGTTTTAAGAGAAAATATAGGACAGAGGCGATTTTGCGCACAAATATAAGCAAGGTCCCACTGTAGACAACGGGGGATCTCGTCTGCATGCTAAATTTTGCAGTCCGGTTCTTCTCCTTTCTTTTCCTCCCCAGTCTGTTTCCAACCTCTTCCATATTTCTTGTCTCCAACCGCCCGCCTCCTTTTTCTGTCCCCACCTTCCTCCCCCTTCCTACACCCACTGTATCGTCTCTCTCTCCCCCACCCATTTTCCTCCTATCCCCTCCTACTTGTCCAGTCAACTCCATTCCTTCTTCTCTCTACTATCGCTCTTCCTACCTCCTCTCTTCTCTCCTTACCTCGTCTTTCTTCTCTCCCTCATCCTTCCCGCTACCTATCCGTCCTCTTCCATCTCCTCTGCTCTTCATCTCTTTCCCATATCCCTTCCTCTCTCCCTTTCCTTCTTCTCTCTCTCACCCTCCCTCTCTCCGTCCTCTCTCATCTCCTCTGATATTCATCTCTTTCCCCTGTTCCTTCCCTCTCCCCTTTCCTTCCTCTCTCCCTTTTTCCCCTACCTCCCTCTAGTTTAGCCTCCCCCTTTTCCCCACCCACCCACCTCTTGTCACTAATCCCTCTCTCTTTCTTCTTTCCCCTTATTTCAGAAAGAAAGGAAGAGGAATAGAGAATTTCACAAGCCCCCTTCACTCCCCCCCCCCCCGAAATTTTCCCTAAAAATCCCCGTAAACCCGGGTGCCCGATATCGTTATTGGGTTTCCAAAAGCTAGTTATTTTGTATATTTGTTCATTTGTTTACCTGTTTATGTGTCTGTGTATTTATTTGTTCTATTTTGGTACGGATGTTATCAATATTGCTCGTCTCGGTTGTCTAGTGAAATAGTTTAATCAATCCTTTTATATGTTTGCCTTTTAGCTCTTCCTTTCTCTCTCTCTCTCTTTCTTTCTCTTTCTCTCTCTCTCCCTTTCCCTATCCCTCTCTAGTTACTGTTTCACTCTCTCTCTTTCTCTCCTTCTCTCTCTCCCTTTCCCTATCCCTCTCCCTCTCTCTAGATACTGGTTCACCTTCTCTCTCTCTCTTACTGTTTCACTCTCTCTATCTCTATGTATTTGTGTATCATTCCCTTTATTCATTAGGTTAAAGAAGTGTCGCTATTACATCCATCGTAAAATCTGTCAAAATATCGTTTGAATTTTACGACAGGATTCTATTCACAAAGCATTTGGAAGTCTGAATGGTACATGTAAACGGAATACCATGGTTGTTGTATATATTTCACAAACCCACGTATGCTCGCCGTGGGAGGGCTTAGAGTAGCTGGTATTTGCCGCGTTGCTCCTGTTAGAGGGCGCTTCGTCGCGTCTGCTGCTTGGGTGGCGCCAGATGAGACACGTAGAAGTGCTGAGCCTTGTATGAGACCCTATGTCCTGCTTCATCCCTCCGACGCTGAAAATTTATATCATCTTTGGAAATTCTACAGATGATTGTGACTGCTGTCTTGAAAATGGTCCAGCAGACTGAGGTGAGTTTGAGCAGTTCTATTCCATGCTAGGGAGGAGTACTCCACTGCTGAACGTACTTGTGACTTATAGGGCTGTTGAGCTCCTGGAGGAAGGTGAAGAAAAATCGTTCTAGTGCGTTCAGCTTGTGTGTGTCTTTCCGAGCCTGGCTGTCCATATTTTGGCCAAAGTTCAATTTAATTTCGACAGTAACTCCAAGTATGTAGATGGATTCACGCACTTGTAAAAGGCGCTCTTGCATGAAGAGAGATTGTGCTTCGATATTCTTTTCTCATGAGCTGAATTTCGTCAATGAGTTCTTTGCTCTTACCGATTCATACCAGTGGCGTAATCTGCTGTATCAGTGACGCTAGGAAAAGGGAGAGTATTTGTAGAAACGAATTCTACCGAGTCTGATGTGTATGTCGAATCGTATTCATGTTGACAAATGTAGAAAGGTATGAATGAGAATATATAGCTTCACGGAACAAGAAATGCATTTGACCGGTTTCGAATATATCTTCGTCAGAAATACGAGTCTGATATCCGGCCAAAGTTTCTAAGAGTTGCCGCGTCCAGATGAAATTATTTCCATCTAATGTGCAAGCAGTGTGGCAAACATAAGGACAGTTCACGGTGTCACAGGGGGTGAAGTTGGGGTTCTTTCCCACTTTCCCACTCACGCTACACCTCTTCTTTGGGGGGGGGGGGTCCACTAATGCCATCAGGCCAGGCAGTCAAGCAGTGTTCAGTATCAACAAGCATAACCGTATTATAGCAGAAGAGCTATTTCATTCCCTCTCCTCTTTCCTTCTTCTCTCCCTTCTTTCCACTACCTCCCTCTTGTTTATCCTCCCCCTTTTCCCCTCTCACCCACCTCCTGTCTCTAATCCAATGCGGATGAGTTATTTCTGAAGTTCTCTCTGCAGATCCATCGAGAGCAGCATCAGTAGGAGATGGGGAATGGAAGATAAAAATAAATAGGGACAAAGAAAAAGGAATGACAAAGTGTTACAACGAGGCAGTGGAGATTGCCTGCAGGTTCGTCGTTTCTCCTATTCTCTCTCATCCTCAATTTACTCCCCCTTCTTTGATTATCTGTTTCCAAAGTTTCGAAGGAGAGAGAGACAGGGGGGGTGCAGAGAGAGAAAATGGGTGTACGTGTGTGTGTGTATGAGAGAGAGAGAGAGAGAGAGAGAGAGAGAGAGAGAGAGAGAGAGAGAGAGAGAGAGAGAGAGAGAGAGAGAGAGAGAGAGGGGGAGAAAGGGAGAGAGAGAGAGAGAGAGAGAGAGAGAGAGAGAGAGAGAGAGAGAGAGAGAGAGAGAGAGAGAGAGAGAGAGAGAGAGAGAGTGAGAGAGAGTGATAGAGTTTGTGTGTGTTAGAGTTAAGGAAAGGTAAGTCATGGTTTCGGCAGCAAAACTGTTGGAGATACCATTTTACCCACACTGTAACTACTGTCGGAATAACGTGTACTCTAGCGAATTAAAGCACATGTAAAAGATTTCTGCAGTTTTGATAATCGATTCGACAATAATCATAAGATACCGTCCCATCCAAGACAACCCTTTCCCCCCCCAAACCATCCTTGATGTAGACTTATTTCATCATTAAAGATAAGACATCGTCTTCTAAACACTATTTAAATGATGAAGAAGAAGAGCAGGAAGAAGGAAAAAATATATGAAATAGAATATGAAGTAACCGAAAAAAGAATTGGAGCAAAGGACACGAAGAAGCAGAAAAGCGAGAGGAAAGGGTAGAATAAGGAAGAATACGAATGAAAATAATAATAAGAGTATGAAGAATAGGAATAAAAAATAGGAAGAGGAAGAGGAAGATAGAGATGAAGAAAAAATAATAGTGGTAATGATTAAGAAATGAATCGGTGACAGCGGACACAAACACACATATATTTAAAAATACATATATCATATATATTATATATATATATATATATATATATATATATATATATATATATATATATATATATATATATATATATATATATACCTATATTTATATTGATAGATAAGATAGGTACTTAAAAAAAGGTATTCATGATGAAACAGTCTGCATTACAGAAACAGATGCATATATATAGTAGAAGTAGCTTTCAGACCTCAACATTACCTACATTACCACACCAGAGGCTGTTATTACGTTTAGTAGTAATTATTCCGGTACATTCGCTACGCTTGTATCCACTGGTGGCTCGCTGGAAATGAAGATTATTGCAGGATCAGAATATATTAAGAACATTGAGACTACTGCTGTCCTCTATGCAATAACATCAGATTACATCGGTGTGTATACTTGCATGTATTAACACAATAATCACCTCGAAGGCTCAGCAGTATTAGGATGTATTTCACTGTCTATTTGTTTCTGTTTGTATCAACTGTAGGTATGTTTTTGATGGAACGTATTTCTTTTATGTATCTTTTGTTATGCATATGTTCCAATGTTTTTCTGCTAGGTATAATTCAATAGTTTATCGCAAAATATGAAGGAAAATATTACACTGGTTCCATAACTCGGTTGGTTTTATAGAAAAAACGTTGATTTAAACTGCATATGCGGTTCAAACTTTCTGTAGCAGCACGACCACGCAACCATCAGCTGGACATAATTCACCAGGTTGGGTCACGCAGGTCAACAGCCTTTTCATCGCACCTCACCATCAGCCGCGTCTCGATGACTCAATGACAAAGCCGAGACCTGATTGGATGACACGGACACGTCACGGCTCGCTCATTGGCCCGCAGGCTCCCCTCCTCGCTCCCGGATAGCTGGCACAACCTAAGAGTACTTCAGCTCCGTAACCCAACACACTTGGACTTGATCTCTCTTCCTTAGCTAGATTAGCGGCCAAATGCATACCCTTGTTCTTAGAGAATGAAAACAACTTGTCTCAGATTTTCCCTCTCCAAGATAAGATCTTTTCTTCTCATAACCTCTTTCCTTATTATATTCACTATATACCTTCCATGCTCCATGACTATTTCCTCCATACAGTGCACCACTACTGAGTGGCTTAGGCGAAACCCGGGCTATCTGAAACCTTGGATAACGAATAAAAAAACAAACAAGCAAACCCCCCCAAAAAAAAGAAAAGAAAAGAAAAAAGGTTGAGATCAGCAATTCACGGTCCTCCAACTGATCTCGAAAAGCAGCAGCA
>NC_091560.1:38323455-38330955 GCF_042767895.1 Penaeus vannamei
ATCATCATCAATGTTATCATTACCAATATTATTATTTCTATTTTCATTATCTTTGTTATCACTTTTATCATTATCATTACTTTGATCTTTAACATTATAACAGTATTATTACCATTATTAGTAGTATCTTCATCGTCATTATTATAATTTATCATTGGTAATATTACCACTGTTCTTACTATTATTTTGCTATTGTTTTTTATCATCAATGTTTATAATTTTCATCATCATCAACTTTGCTATCTATATTTTTATTATGATTGTCTTCATGAACATAATTATCACACTTTGTAAATTAATCTTATTATTATCTTTACCATCTTATTGTTAACTTTATTGTTTTTAAGATAAAGTATTTGGGGATATATAAGAAAAAGCGAAAATATAAACATGAAAATAACTAAAAGAAAAATTAGCAAACATAATTATGAAGATCAAATGAACAGAAAATGATAAAAACATATATTTTAAAGTAAAAAAAATAAGATTTATATTACAATGAAAAATGATACAGAAAAAAAGAAGAATGAAAGGAAAAGATACGAGAAAAAATAAGAAAAAAATAGAATTGAGAATAATCAAAAGAAATGTGTGTATAATTAAAACAAAAATGAAAAGACAAAATATTAACGAGAATAAAGGAAGCAGAAAAACAATGAACAGAAAGAAAAGAAAAGAAAAGAAAAGAACATGTTTTAACTGAACTCGCTCTTTGCAAACCAAATGACACCAAAGAGAGATAATTAAATGAAACAGGGGGAAAGATTTGAAAGGAAAAGAAAAAAAAAGAATAAAAATAAAAAGAGGTAAAATAAGAATAAGAAAATATTTGCAACGAAATCAAGAATAAAATCAGAATAAAAAGAGGTAAAAGAAGAATAAGAAAATTGCAATCAAGACAAAGAAAAATGAGAATAAAAAAATAAAAAAGGAAGTAAGAAACGCAATTTCATCCAAGACAAACGAGAACCAAAACAAAAAAGGAGCAAGACAATAAGATAACAAAAAAATATTAGAAAAACAACAAAAAAGAGCAACTACTCAATTCTTCACAAAAACAAAATAGCAAAGAGAGAAGCGGCAGAACCCGTTCGGTTGCAGAATTTATTGACTTGCCGGAAGAGCCAGAGCGCCGAGGTCAGACGGGGTCAGGTCATAAGAATGTCATAACTCCTTGATCTGAAATCTTCTCGCTCGAATCACCTCGTTCATCTTAAAAGGAAGTTGGAAGAGTCTTGAAGAATCTTATCGCGGGGAAAGAATTATGGGAGGTTACTTTGATCTCATTTCGTAATGTGTGTGTGTGTGTGTGTGTGTGTGTGTGTGTGTGTGTGTGTGTGTGTGAGTGGGTGAGTTTGTGTGTGTGTGTGTGTGCGTGTGTTTGTGTATGTGTGTGTGTGTGTGTGTGTGTTTGTGTATGTGTGTGTGTGCGTGTGTGTGTGTATGAGTGAGTGAGTGAGTGAGTGAGTGAGTGTGTGTGAATGAGTGAGTGAGTGTGTGTGTGTGTGTGTTTGTGTATGTGTGTGTGTGATTAAATGAGTGAGTAAATGTGTGTGTGTGTGTGTGTGTGTGAGTGTTTGTGTGTGTGTGTGTGTGTGCGTTTGTGAGTGTCTTAGCGCGTGTATGTGAGAGTAAATGTGTGTGTGTGTGTGTGTGTGTGTGTGTGTGTGTGTGTGTGTGTGTGTGTGTGTGTGTGTGTGTGTTTGTGTGTGTGTGTGTGTGTGTGTGTGTGTGTGTGTGTGTGTGTGCGTGCGCGCGTGTGTGTGTTAATCAATTCTATGTCTTTCTTGTGTTATTTCTGTGAATTATTGCTAATACAAAAGATGTAAGGGTTCTTGCAGTTATTTTTATATGTTATTGTCTATCACTAGTATGAACGACACATGAACGTGTAAAATATAACGCATTTCTAAGATTGTTTTTATGATCTTTATCATTACTTTTATTAATATCATTATTGCTATGTTCCTCGTTATTATTGTTATTGCCATTTATATCATTATTATTACCATTGTTATTACTATCTTCATTATTCATTATTTTTTATTATTATCTTTGTAATCATGATCTTTATTATTCTTATTATGTATTATTATTATTATTGTGTCATTATTCTTATTATCTTTTTTATGATTATCATCATCATAATCATCCTCATCATTATTTTCATCACTACTATTATTGCTAAAATTACTACTATCATTATCATTATTATTACTATTTTTATTACTGTTATAACCCTTGCTATTGTTAATGTTGACCATCATTATTGTTATAATTAACATTCCTATGTTTATTGTTGTTATTCTTATTCTTGTTATTATCATTATTATTCTTATCCTCATTATTATCAATATTGTCATTATCATTTTAACTATTATCCTTATCATCAATTATGTTATTATTGTTATCATTATTATTATCACTATCTATGTTATTACTTTTAATATTATTATCACCATTATTATTATATTATTCGATGCGCAGATAAAGCCTTCGTCATCGTCCCCGGAAGGTCGTGTCTGCACCATACGCTGACGCAGCTTAACTCCATCCACGAGAAAATCCAGCTCAGCGTGGAGGAAGAAGAGGATCAGAAACCTTTCCTGGATACTCTGATCCATCGGGGTGACGACGGCCTGCGGTTCTCCGTACACAGAAATTCTACAAAAAAAGCAATACTACTACTACTCCGCCCACAGTAAAAAAAAAAAAAAAAAAAAAAAAGAAATCTAGGGTTGTAATTGGCTTCTTTATCAGATCACTGGGGATCTGCAGCCCTGAATTTCTTGAAACTAAGGTTACCTGTGTAATTATTTCTTTTATGAAACAAATATCCTAAAGGCTTCCTATTAAATAGAAAAAAAACGCTGAGAACATACTTGTAAAATCAAACCCTGCACCCTCTCCTAATTTTCTCATATTAGGGCTCTGTAACGTTCCCCAGGCGATTAGCAAATATACAGTGAAAATCAGCAGTATATCCGGGGAAAAGATACATCACAAAATACGAGACAAAAAGCAGCCTGATAACATCCACAACAGCACTGTATATCGCAGTTGCGGTAGGGCTTACTTTGGTGAAACGGGACGTGGCTTCGACACCAGAATCAACGAACATCGAGCCGACGTCCGTCACCACAGGAATTCCAATGCCATGGTGGTTCATGTAGATGAAGCTGGACATCTACCGAACTGGAAGGAAGCAGGAATATTCCATGGAGGATTGAACAGATAAAATCGGAAAATCATGGAAGCTGCATACATCGCGACGGAGGAGAATGTAAACACCGCATCGGGCAGACTCAAATTATCCAAGGTCGCGGGATGCAAACTGCAGGTGGCTGCCATCGATGCCTACAGGTGCTGAGCTAGGTGCTGCTGCTGGCTAGAAGGGGGGACTCGCCTAGTCTGGACTCATCACAATGGGGGAACCTCACGTCCACTAAAATGTGAACAAGTGCGAATTCACAGTCGTCAGGTGATTCGTCAGCCCATATGAAATACATAAATGCTCTCTAAGTTCTTTGCTGTATTGATCTTCCAAGATGGTAGAGTGGCAAGGGTCGGCGGTTCGCGCCCCGCCTAGGCGCGAGAAGTTGCAATTGTCGCCCGGAGATTACTGCTGTGGCTGGGCACCGCGGTGGGTAAGGACTAAGCCCTGTCGCGTCAGTAGTAGCTGACACACGTTGATCGAGTCAGCATTAGTCGGCACAGGCCGGGCTCCCCTCATACCCCAGAAGAAGCTCAATTTAGCATATCGGACTTATACTTATCCTTTGATGTATGTATTTCTGAAGAAGGTACAATCGGAACTGGTCAAGTACATCTCTTGTATTATGAAGATATTAATTCTCATTCATACCTTTCTACATCTGGCAACATGAATACAGTTTAATACGATCATCATCATTATTATCAATATCAAGGTTAATAATTATCAAATACATTATTGCCATTATTATCACTGTCATTAATATCATTATTACCAATATCATCATAATCGTCATTTTATTACTATTATGATTATCATCAACCCATCATCATCATCATTCATATTATTGACATGATCAAGAACATTATCAACTTAACTATGCCTGCCATTATCGTTGTTGATGTTGTTTCTATTATTATCATAATTATTGTTGTTGTTATTGTTATTATTTTCATTATATTTTGTTATCCTTATCATAATCATCACTATTATCACTAATATTATCTTTAAAATTATAATCACAATCATTATCCTTATCATTATCACCATTATATCATAATCAACATTATTATTATTTATTTATAAATATAGTTTTTATGATTATTTTTATAATCATTGTTCTTATGATTATTGTTGTTCTCATCATTATTACTATTATCAATTCCATTATTACTATATTCCTGCTACTACTACTACTGCTGGTACTACCAATATCACTGTTAACATTATAATTATTACTTTGTTGTTTTTAGCTTTTATTGTTATGATTATTATCATTTCATTACTATCACTATCATTAACATTACGATTTCTGTTATTACCATTATTATCATTATTATTGATAATACTAATTTCATCATCATTATCATCATCAATATATTGTTATTACTATTATTATAATTATCATCATTATTATTATCATTATTATTATTAGTAGTATAACAACTCTGTTAAAAGAATATAGGAATTTCGAGATTTAACCAACATCCTGAAAAGGAAAAAAATATGAAAAAATTATAAAAAAAATCTAATATAAAAGACGATCAAATATAGAAACACAATTAGATAAAACAAATAAATTAAGAATATTAAATCGTCTATATCTTCTAAATGTGCCGTAAAACCAGTATCACCCGTGGAAGTAAAAACATCAACTTATTTTTTTAACGATATAAACCCGGGTACAGTTACGTCGCGAGTTAAAATTCTTAGTGTATTGGAAACCTTTACATGATATCCTCCTTTGCATACATTATAAGGAAATGCAAGTATATAAACACCACACTCCTCCATGTCTGTTCATCCAACTACGAATATGTTATAAAATTTTGTTGCCGCTACTGCCAGCCACGACCACATGGGACTAGAACTTTGATAGGATATTGTAGTTGCTGTTTATGTAAAAGTTGTGGAATGGTAGCTCTTTTGCGGTATTTCCAGTGTTGTTGGTTCGGTGTAAAAAGAATGGTTATAGATGAGAAAAAGGGATATTTAGATAAATTATTTCACGAGATACTGAAGAGGATGATGAAAGTGAAGACAATAGACACTATTATCGGAAAAATAGAAAATACTACAATTATTTTATTATTATTATTATTATTATTATCTTTATCTTTATCATCATTATTATTATTATCATCATCATTGCTATTATTGTTATCACTATTATTATTATAATCATTATTATTAATGAAATTATGATTATCGTTTTTGTCCTTATTCTCATCATTATTATTACCATTATTATTATTTTGCTATCATATTTGTTACCCTTATTATTATCAATATGATTGCTGTAATGGTTGCTCTCGTATTTGATATTATTATTTTAATCAATATTATAGACACCATTCCTATTTTTATTTATCATTGCTATTATTATTTCTATTTCTATCATTATCATCATAATTTATTGTTATATTTTTTATTATCAGTATTATAATCACCGTTATAAATGTAATCGTCTAGGTTGATATTGTCTGCTATAATGATCACTGTCTTTATCTTACCAAGACTTAAAAACATTAAGAATTTTTTTCACAATTCCCAATGTAATGAGTATTATGCATATGGACATTACTTTCACCATCTTTTGAAAATTTATCACTCCATTATGATAAAGTTTCCATTACGATTTCAGATTTAGATTTAGTTTCAATTCCATTTATTACAATGGATATCCTTTGCTGTGACATACTTTTTGTTTTATTTTGCTTCTAAATCTTCCCCTGTGTGCAAGGAATGGCCGGGGTGACCATCCACTGGCAGCGCGCAGGATCGAACGCAGGTCAACAAGACTGCAAGGTCAGCACGTTCACCACTGCACTATACAGCACACACGAAGGTACATTCAGCTTGGTATCGTAACTCACTGTGCATTTACTTCACCATTTTCTTGGCCATGCACGAGATTTTTCTTCATTTTCTGCAATTCACGCAACATTGGTTCAGTATATCGCGAACTGTCCGGATTTCTGGCAAACAGATTTACAACTGGGGAAGGAAGAGGGAGGGAGAGAGCGAGAATAAAAGGGAAGGAGGGAGGACGGGAGAGGGGGCAACGGCATACAAACGCAGAAAGAGAGAGAGAGAGAGAGAGAGAGAGAGAGTGAGAGAGTGAGAGAGTGAGAGAGTGAGAGAGTGAGAGAGTGAGTGAGTGAGTGAGAGAGAGAGAGAGAGAGAGAGAGAGAGAGAGAGAGAGAGAGAGAGAGAGAGAGAGAGAGAGAGAGAGAGAGAGAGAGAGAGAGAGAGAGAGAGAGAAGAGATGAAAGCGGGACGGAAAAAGAGGGCGGGAGCGATAAAGGTGGAATAAAGAGAGAAGGATCTTGATAAAAATTAATATGGACAGACAGGGATAGGTCGATAGATGAAAAGATATGATAGACAGGTAAAAAAAAAATATATATATATATATATACGGTAGGTCTATCTTCGCGAATATTACAACCCCTGGACGTATTTACATCGACTTTGCGAAAGAGAGTAACTTGGTCTGGGCAATTTATTCAACAAGGCGATATATCACAAAAAAAAAGAAATGCTTGATGATGAATATTGTTATTATTATTATTATTATTATTATTATTATTATTATTATTATTATTATTATTATTATTATTGATGTTGTTGTTGTTGTTAATATCATTGTCATTTCTAACATTATATTTATTGTTATAATTATTATTATTACTTTTATCATTATTGTTAGAATTATCATAATTATTATAATCATATTATAATCATATAATTATTATAATAATAATTATTATAATCATATGGGGCGTAGGAGGACAGGAGTGTGAAGAGGATGAGAGAGAGAGAGAGAGAGAGAGCGGAAGAGAGAGAGAGAGAGAGAGAGAGAGAGAGAGAGAGAGAGAGAGAGAGAGAGAGAGAGAGAGAGAAGGGGGGGGGGAGGGAGGGAGAGAGAGGGTGGGAGGGAGGGAGAGAGGGAGAGAGAGAGAGAGAGAGAGAGAGAGAGAGAGAGAGAGAGAGAGATGAGAGAGAGAGAGAGAGAGAGAGAGAGAGAGAGAGAGGGGGGGGGGGTTGAGGGGAGATGGGGAGAGGCTTCAGAATCAATGTTGCGTGATTATTATTATTGTTATTATTATTATAATCATCATCTTTATAATCAACATCATCAATCATCATTATCTATAGTTATTATCGTTAACATTATTATCATTATTATCAAAATTATTGTAAATATTTTTTATCATCATTTCTATCATCATCATCATCATCATTATTATTGTTATTTTCATTATTATTATTATTATTCATAT
>NC_091560.1:38343455-38345955 GCF_042767895.1 Penaeus vannamei
AGGAGCAGGTAGAAGAGGGATGACGGAGGAAGGAGGAGGAAGGAATTAGGGAAAAGAGAGCGGGGAGAATGTGAGGTGAAGAAAGAGGAGAAAGAAGGGGAGGAAGGAGCAGGCAGAAAAGGAGGAAGGAATTAAAGAAAAGGGAGCGGCGATAATGTGAGGTGAAGAAAGGGGAGAAAGAGAGGGTGGAGAATAACGAAGACGAAGAGGATGGAGGGGAAGGGAATAGAGGAAAAAGGAGCAAGAAGAAAAGATGGTGACAAAGGAGAAGAAGAGGACAGAGGAAAAGAAAGACGAGAGAAAAGAGTAGGAAGAAAGAGACGAGACAAAGGACAAGAAAAAAAAGAGTATGGAAGAGGATGAAGAAGAGGCTGAAGAAAGAGAAGCAAGAAAAAGCAAGAAAAGAAACTGGAAGAGGCAAAGAACGAGGAAGAAGAACGAGGAAGAGGAATGAGTGGAGGCAGAGGAACACAAAGACAAAGAGATTGAAGATATAATGAAATAAAGAACGATAGAAAAAAAGACGACACAGGAAATGGAAATTCAGTTATAATGATAAAATAACAGGAGAGAAATGTGAATCCACGAGAGCAAATGGAAAAATCACGTTAGGCTGATAATGTGAAAGGAAAGGGAATAGAAAGACCGAAATTACAAAACAAAGAAATAAAAGATAGAAGGAAAATAAGGCCAAATGGAGTTTTACAATCCGGAGAAAAACAAAAATAGGAAATAGTTAAAAAGAGAAAGAAAAAAAAGAGCGATATTTAGAAAAAAAAAATGTATAATGAGATTTAAAATATACAATAGCGATAAATTTAAAAATAGATTAAAAGGAAAGACGACGAAAGCAACATAAGATTTTTAAAACTACAAAGAAGAAAAAAAGAAGAAAATGATGGATGGATGAGAAACGGATTACCTAAATAAATGAGAAGTAAGAAGAGAGAAAGAAAGAGAGGAAAAGAAAATATAAAAGGAAAAGAACGCAATGTGGAAGTAAATCAAAATAGATGGTTTTAAGTTAGATTAATAATCTGAAAGAAAGAAAGGAAAAAAAAAGATTGCAATGAAGATAGATAGAGAAAGGGGAGGAGAAAAAGAGATACACAGAAAGAGAAATAGGCGGAAAGAGAGAGAGGGGGAAGCGGGGAAGAATGGAGAAAGAGAAAGAAAGAGAGAGAAAGCGAAGAGACAAGAGAGAAAGGGAGAAAGAGAGGAATATACACGAATGATTCCGAATTAGAATAAAGAAGAGAAACAAAATATAAAAAAAGACCAAGTAAACGTGCGTGAAATATATAACAATGATAATAATAAAACGAAGATAAAGAAGGGAATAAGCAAAAAAAAAAAAAAAGAAAAAGAAAAAACGAAGGAATATTTTCATAGTATTTTTTAACACAAATTTCCCCGATAAAAATAAATATATAGATAGATAGATATGGGTGTAGATACATGTAGGTATAAATATATATAGGAATAAGTAGATACACAGATTAATAGATAGAGAGAGAGACAGATAGATAGATATAGGTATACATAGATATACACAGATAGATAGAGAGAGAGACAGACAGATAGATATAGTTATACATAGATATACACAGATAGATAGAGAGAGAGACAGACAGATAGATATAGGTATACATAGATATACACAGATATCTAGAGAGAGAGACAGATAGATAGATATAGGTATACATAGATATACACAGATGGATAGATAGATGAATAGATAGACAAATAAGAGTATGAATAGATGAATTAATAGATAAATGAATAAGATAAAAGAAAGAAAAGGAAGAAGAAAAATCCCGCACCGTTTCCTCTCTCGCTGGAAGATCTAAGCGAAGAATGACATCTCTCTTCTCTTCCTTTCCCTCTCTTTCTCTTCCTCCTTCACCTCTTCTTTCTACTTATTTCGTCTCCTCCGATCCCTCACTCCTTTCACTTTTTCCCTCTCTTGTGCCTTCCTTTCGCTTCCTTTTTCCTTGCTTTTTTTTTGTCTCTCCTTTGCATTTTCTTTCCTTTTCCTTCTCCATACTTCTTTCTCCCTTAAACCCCTTCCCTATTTCCTTTCTCTATTTCTTCTCCCTTTCTCTTACCTTCCCCTTCCCCCCTTTCTCTACCCCCTCCGTTATCGTACTATCCTCTCCTTCTTCCTTTTCTCTTGTCTCCTACCTTCTCCTCCCTCCCCCCTCCCCCCTACGCCTTACTCCTTCTTTCGCTTCCTCAACCAAAGACCAGAGAGAGAGAGAGAGAGAGAGAGAGAGAGAGAGAGAGAGAGAATGAGAGAAAGAATGAGAGAGAGAGAGATTGAGAGAGAGAGAGAGAGAGAGAGAGAGAGGGGAAGAAGGAAGAAGAGGAGGAGGGGAGAGGGGGTGTTATAAGGGGAATCGGAAGGCACGGCAGGACACGGGCGACATGGGCGGCGGCGACGTGGGCGTGACAGTCTGATCTGATTTCGTGGCTGATGCGGTTCCGCCCACGACCGAGG
>NC_091560.1:38363455-38365955 GCF_042767895.1 Penaeus vannamei
CTTTAGCCTGCAACAATATCATTCTGCAAATAATCTTACCATATCCACAATATTGCATAATACGGTTCTCCGCGAGTGCAAGGAAGACTAAGAAAAAAAAACCCTGAAAGCTAACAAAAGGCTAGTTCAGAAAAGCTGATGATTTGTATAATAGCATTAACTACTTTTACTTCAAATACAGCTATTTTGTAAATTTCAGCCCGTTAACGGAGACAAAAACAAACAACTGGAGATTTTAAGCACTCACACCCACATCTACATAAGATAGAATTCTTCACTTTTCAAGGCCAATGTCACTGAAACGAAACTACACCGAAACGCAAATAAACATCAAATACCTCGAAAGGAAAGCCAAGAACAACTTCAACTAACACACTCCAGTCCCCCTCGAGCAAGTTCAGTGCAGAATTCCCTGCCTTGTATAACCAGCGCTATCTATTCACACATAATTTACCTCGGAGTTGCGCCTTGTCCGGTCAGCACCCGTCTTCCTAATGAATCGTATCAGGGCACGATCCATAGAGCTCTAATTGGCTGTCGAAAATCAATTATTCGATCTAATTGCTGCAATCATTGCATGGCGTCAATGTTTGAATTATGTGTGTAGGGGTGCGAGCCGAACTCTCGAATTCATTAATGCTCATTTTTAAAATTCTATTTGTTACTCTGTTTTATTTTGTTCTTTATTAACGTATGTTTTTGGTTGTGTGATTAGATGATTACTATGATTATTGTTTACATTATTGTTTTGTCATATTTTTTATCATCAGTTTCATCTTTTAATAATTAAATTTACTAATAAGTGATAGTTATGAAAATTTTGATAATGATATGAATATCATTATCATCCATTCATCCCTATCATCTAGTATTGTTATTCATAATTACATTATTTAGTATTTTTATTATTACAGCATTATCGATATCCTTTCTGTTATTACTTTTGTTATTACATCTATTATTTGTATTGTTTTTATTATTTTTGTCATTATTATCATTATTATTATCATTATCATTATTATTGTTCGTTAGAATTATTATCATTATTTCTGTTGCTATTATTTTATTATTATTATTATAACAATCATTATTACTATCATTGGTATTACTATCATTATCATTACTATCACTTTTGATATGATCATTATGATGATAATAATAATAATAATAATTTTTGTTGTTGTTATCGTTATCATTGTCATTATCATTATCATTATGATCATCTTTATTTTTTTATTATAACTGTTATTATTATTATTACTATTACTCATTACAATAAGGATAATGATATATATTTTCTATTATTATCATTATCATTACTGTTACTGTTATTATTATAATTTTTTTTGTTATTAATGTTCTCGTTGTTGGTTTCGTTATAACTATTATTATCATTTTTTCATTATTACTAGTAGTAGTAGTAATATCATTATTATTATCATTAACATTATTATCATTACTATCATTGTTATTACGATTAATATTATGACCACCATCTTTGTTATCATTTTTATGATTATTGCCATCATCACCTTTATCATATTTATCATTATCAGTACCATTATCATCATCAATGGTGGTATCATTATTATTTCTGTCACTGTCACCATTACCATTATCATTATCCAAATTTTCGTCGTTAATCCAAAAAACATTTCTTTCTTTTCCTTCCCCATTAATGCAGTTATTCATTGCAATAATCACACACCATGGACATGAAGTGAATACCAGTTGCAATACGACGGTTGCAGAGTAACATCCTGTGAATTGCAAGTTTGCATCATCTGAAATGCACCCGAACTCTATCATCGCCATGACTGCATATTAATCAAACTTTGTCTAATTCAAAAGGTTTGATCGGAGTTTGAAGTTGTCCACAAGTCAGGACTGTTCATCATATTCAAATAGAAATGAAAGTGAAGAGAGAATGAGAGAAAGAGAGAGAGAGAGAGAGAGAGAGAGAGAGAGAGAGAGAGAGAGAGAGAGAGAGAGAGAGAGAGACAGAGAGAGAGAGAGAGAGAGAGAGAGAGAGAGAGAAAGTCGGGGGGAAATATAGAAAGAGGAAACAGGAGGGAGAAAGGGAAAGGGAGAACGGAAGAAAGAGATGAAACAGGAAAAGAAAGAGGGAGAGATGGGAGAAATGGTTAATTAGAACAGTAAAGGAAATATTAAAAGGGGAAGAGATAGAGAAAATGAAATGATAGATAGCCAGAGAGAGAGAAAGAGAGAGAGAGAGAGAGAGAGAGAGAGAGAGAGAGAGAGAGAGAGAGAGAGAGAGAGAGAGAGAGAGAGAAAGAGAGAGAGAGAGAATTATTTGATGGAGTTTATTTTTGCTATTTGTATGTTTTTGTGGTCTTGTTAATGATATCGCTGCTGTTGATTTTCTTGTTATTATTATTATCATTATTGTTTTGTTATTAATATTGTTCTTTTTCCTTCTTTTCATCATTATAATGATAATAGAAACAACAATAATAACAAAACAACGGCAATGATAATA
>NC_091560.1:38393455-38395955 GCF_042767895.1 Penaeus vannamei
CTTTGTGTTAAGACGATCAGTACAGACATCATTAGGAACATATATATTACCATGGAATGATGAAAAGATAATGATCATGAATAAAGTGAGGAATAAAGCATTAAAAATGGCAAAATACCGTACAAAACTATAATAAATGATCATAAGCTACCATAAATTATCGTAAAGTATTACAGAATATCATAAATCTTAATAAATTATCATAAAATATAACAAATTATCATAAACTATTTTAAGATTGTGCTTAATTTGAAATTTTAAGATACACGTTGTGCTTCATTTGAAATTATCCTGAAATATCCTAGATAATCACGAATCATCATAAATCACCATCGAAGACAGACAGCCATTTCTCGAGCCAGTCTGACACCACAAAACCCTCCCTGAACTTCCTAATAACAACATCAGCAAAAGACGAAGTTGCTGTACTCCTCACGCAAAAGCACAGCATCCGGGCAACTTCCTCTCACGTGGCAACTTAGACAGCGACGCCGCGTTACAGGAGACAGTGAAGCACTTTGTGTAGTATTCGCCCCTCACAAAGGAATGTGTTCAACCTCTCAAACTATTACGTGGAGTTGTGTCCTGTCTGGGGTGGAATCTAGAGCAGGAGGAGGAGCACGCGAGGAAGGGGAGGTGGAGGAAAGGGGAGAAGGGAGGGAGGAGGGGGGTGGATGGGGAAGAGAGGGGCGAAAATGATAATGGAGAAGGGAGGGAGAGAGGGTGTGGGTGGGAAAGGGGAAGGGAAGAGAAGGGAGGAGGAGGAGGGCATGGGTGAGAAAGGAGAAGAAGGAGAGGAAGCGAAGGAAGAAGGGCGTGGGTCGGAAAGGGGAAGGCGTGGGTGAGGAAGGGAAAGGGGAAGGGAGGAGGGGGAGGGTGTGAGTGGGGAAGGGAAAGGTATTTCTTGGATGTGGTAAGAAAGCAGAGAAGGGGTAGGGGGGGTAGGGGGAGGTTTGATCTTAATATCGCAAACCAATCGGAGGTTTTGTATTAATTATTTCATCATATTTATCATTTCTTTTTTTTCTATATTTAAATGGAGACTGATTTATGGGATTAAGTGATTAGATTTGCATTAAATGATATATAACTGGTACTGGGAATTTTTCTTTTTTTTTATATCAAACTTATGCATTCTGAAGCTTGGTGTCTGAGCATTGGCGAATGTTTGCATTCTCTAAGTACTTTCTCGAAGCTCACGTTCTTTGTTTGCTTACCCTTTCATCTGTTCTTTTACTCATTTGCTGTGTCATATCAGTGAATATTTGCTGCTGTTCGTAAGTACTTAAAGAGGTGTGTGTGGGGGGGGTGATCAGATGTGATATTATTATCATAAATGTCAATATTCGCATTATTACTGTTATAAATATGGTTTTATGTTTAGAATGGCGTTGATTGTAGTTGTCCATTCATCTATCATTGACTATATCCATCCGGTTCTACTTCTACAAATGCCTGCTCCCTTTCCCCATAATCCTTTTTTTTTCTCTTTTATTTTCTTTATTTTTTTGTCACTCCTCTGTTTCTCTTTTCCCTTGCACTAGTGTTTTTAGCTGCTCTGTCTCTCTCTCTCTCTCTCTCTCTATCGGCTGTATATATATACTTTATATATATATATATATATATATATATATATATGTATATATATATATATATATATATATATATATATACAATATATAACTCTATAAATATATAGTATATACTCACTCCATGTATCTCGTAAAAATTATATAATATTTTATATATACATCTTACATGTGCAAATATATATACGTATCTCTCTCTCTCTCTCTCTCTCTCTCTCTCTCCCGTAATACATCTCTCTCTCTCTAATGAGGCAAGCACATAATGTACACATAACATATAAACGAAACCCTTCACTCCAAGCAAGCAAGCAAGCATTTCCACGACTGTTCACAAACCCTGAACAAGTATCACGTACACTCTTCACCATTACATTACATGTTAATACGGGGCAATGAAAACCAACGAAATCCATTAATATTCCCAGGCCGAACGCTGGCCTACCGGATAGAACGTTATGTGTAATTTAACAGCGGACATGAATTTGCTTAATTGTTAATTTCGAGTAATTAGTTGTGGATTTGAGCCTGTCCGAGATTATTTAGCAGCAGGCGTGTGTTATTTGATGTATCCTGTATCATTAGGGTGAGGGGAGGGGGGTGTAATGTCATATTATGGATATCCGTGTGCGTATATATGGGGTGTACTGTATGTGAGGGAATATTGTCATTACCGACCATCACAAGGAAAGAGGGAGAGAGGAGAGAGAGAGAGAGAGAGAGAGAGAGAAGAGAGAGAGAGAAGAGAGAGAAGAGAGAGAGAGAGAGAGAGAGAGAGAAGAGAGAGAGAGAGAAAGAGAGAGAGAGAGAGAGAGAGAGAGAGAGAGAGAGAGAGAGAGAGAGAGAGAGAGAGAGAGAGAGAGAGAGAGAGAGAGAGAGAGAGAGAGAGAAATATTATAATTTCAACTATCTTT
>NC_091560.1:38443455-38445955 GCF_042767895.1 Penaeus vannamei
TTTCTATTTTCTTTCGCTTGGGGGAAATGGGACGTTGTTTCGGAATGTTTTGTGATCTCGTGGACTTTATTCTATTTCTCCAGACCTATTCTTCTGACCTCTTTCGTTTTCTTCGCCTGGAAAGAGCGTTAGAAGTTCTTATAAAATTTCTTTAGACATAGGTTCGGGATGACAATACTTAGGTTAAAGTATACTAATTTTATTTTTATTTCTGTTATTTTTTATTCTCTTCATTCGCACTATTATATATTTGTTTGATGAATATCCCAACTAACCAATCAACCAATTTACTAAATGATATATTAGTTGCGTTCATTACTCGAGTGTGTGATTTGTGTATATTATATATGGCAGGATCGTTTATCCCTTAAAGTCCATGAGCCGGATTCTCAAAAAGAACCTTAAATTACGCCGTATTTTGATGATTATTATTATTGTATTGAATTATGCTGTATTTCCCTTGTATGAGAGCGAAGAGTGTTGATTTCCCGCCCGCCTTTAAGCGCTAAAGGCTACTCTCCCCTTACCTTAACCTAAGGCGCCTTAACTTGAACCAATATGGCGGTTCTCTTGCTCTATGTATGGGTCGTAAGATCGCTCGGTCGTAAGTTAAGGCGCCTTAAGGAGATACGGCGCCTTAACGCGTTTGAGAATCAGGCCCCGGGGTGTTACTAATGCTAATGATGATAATATGAGTAGTAATAATAATGATGGTAATAATATTAATGATTATAATGATGATGATGATGATGATGATGATGATGATGATGATGATAATGATAATGATGATGATGATGATGATGATGATGATGATGATGATGATGATGATGATGATGATGATGATGATGATGATGATGATGATGATGATGATGATAATAATAATGATAATGATAATGATAATGATAATGATAATGATAATGATAATAATGATAATAATAATAATTATTAGTATCATTATCATCATCATCATTATCATTATCATTATCATTACCATTGTGATAATGCTGATCCATCAAGTATGTAAACAAATGCGTCTCTGCATACACACACTGAACACAAGTAAACACTTACGCAAAGAAACAAACAAACAAACAGATCCTTCTTTGCACCCTAAACCATGACCCACAGACTAATAAATCATAGAACTAAAATATGATAAATAAGATACCAGTTAGATAACGCACCGATTAGTAAGTCTCTGATTTCACAATCTTTAGTGTCTCTGATTTCACAATCTTTAGTAAGTCTCTGATTTCACTATCTTTAGTGTCTCTGATTTCACAATCTTTAGTAAGTCTCTGATTTCACAATCTTTAGAAAGTCTCTGATTTCACAATCTTTAGTGTCTCTGATTTCACAATCTTTAGTAAGTCTCTGATTTCACAATCTTTAGAAAGTCTCTGATTTCACAATCTTTAGTGTCTCTGATTTCACAATCTTCAGTAAGTCTCTGATTTCACAATCTTCAGTAAGTCTCTGATTTCACAATCTTTAGAAAGTCTCTGATTTCACAATCTTTAGTGTCTCTGATTTCACAATCTTCAGTAAGTCTCTGATTTCACAATCTTAAGTAAGTCTCTGATTTCACAATCTTTAGAAAGTCTCTGATTTCACAATCTTTAGTGTCTCTGATTTCACAATCTTTAGTGAGTCTCTGATTTCACAATCTTTAGTGTCTCTAATTTCACAATCTTTAGAAAGTCTCTGATTTCACAATCTTTAGTAAGTCTCTGATTTCACAATCTCGAGGTAAAAGTAAAAGTAAAAATTCTTTCTTACATTTCTAAAATTCGATAAACAATCATGGCAGCGCGGAAAGTCAGATTACAATGGCCCTTTCAGATGTGGATATGAAGTGACCAAACCACAAATACTGCGGTGCTTAAACTCGATTAAATTCCTCCTGCTCATTTCAGCTTTACAGAGGCTTTGTTACATAACACAGCTACATACGTTTAGGCATTTGACGTCATCCAAAAATGCCAGTTGCCTAATATGTTTTTTTTTTTATTTGCAAACGCGCTTAAACACAGACAGACATCAGAACAAACATTCATGAAATACTGATTACATTTGTTTCATTATTATTATTATTATTATTAGTAGTAGTAGTATTTATTATTATTAATAACAATAATAATATTATTATTATTATTATTAGTAGTAGTAATAGTAGTAGTAGTACTATTACCATTACTATTATTATTATCATTATTATTATTGTAATCATTGTATTGTATCATCATTTGTAGCAGTATATTTTAATATTACCATTTTGTACCCTGTATTTATGATTTTCTTTTTATTATTACTCCTATATTAGAATAATCCCTTTGAGCATAAATTGTGGAAAATAAGTCTTCATTTTACGCGCCGTTGTCCAAATGCAACGGACATTGCCAAGTAGATGTAAGTAGGTGGTGTGAGTGTCCCTTCAGCCGCAGGCTCGGAAAGTATGTGTGTCTAGATACTTACATATACATATATATAATGAATGAAT
>NC_091560.1:38463455-38470955 GCF_042767895.1 Penaeus vannamei
GATTGTTTTATTCCACAAAATCTACATATTTGTCAAATACGTACCTTCACACACGCATACATATCCATATACGCATAACCTTTGTTTTATCTAATTATCCATCTCTTCCTGCCACAATACACATTCCTTTGTTACGTTGTCTATCCCTTTCCACAAGAGATATGTATTGTTGTAACATATTTCTTCACAACCGATTCTCAGATGCTAAACATGTGATTTATAGCCATCCTTAGATCACTGTCCAGCATGACTGATACAAGGATGGATGTTGTTCCGAGAAGAAGCAGCCTCACTCCATCATAAGTCTCCAACTGAGGATTCAAGACATCTTGCTTGTTTCTCTTATGCATCTCTCTCTTGACTCTCTTGCTTATCTCTCTCTCTCTCTCCCCCCCTCTCTCTCTCCCCCCTCTCTCTTTCTCTTTCTCTCTCTCTTGTCTCTCTTATACATCTCTCTCTTGTCTCTCTTATACATCTCTCTCTTGTCTCTCGTATACATCTCTCTTTTGTCTCTCTTATACATCTCTCTCTTGTCTCTCTTATACATCTCTCTCTTGTCTCTCTTATACATCTCTCTCTCGTCTCTCTTGCTTATCTCTCTCTTTTGTCTCTCTTATATATCCCCCCTCTCTCTTTCTCTTATCTCTCTCTCTTGTCTCTCTTATACATCTCTCTTTTGTCTCTCCTATACATCTCTCTCTTGTCTCTCTTATAAATCCCTCTTTTATCTCTCTTATACATCTCTCTCTTGTCTCTCTTATACATCTCTCTCTTGTCTCTCTTATACATCTCTCTCTTGTCTCTCTTATACATCTCTCTCTTGTCTCTCTTCTACATCTCTCTCTTGTCTCTCTTATACATCTCTCTCTTGTCTCTCTTATACATCTCTCTCTTGTCTCTCTTATACATCTCTCTCTTGTCTCTCTTATACATCTCTCTCTTGTCTCTCTTATACATCTCTCTCTTGTCTCTCTTATACATCTCTCTCTTGTCTCTCTTATACATCTCTCTCTTGTCTCTCTTATACATCTCTCTCTTGTCTCTCTTATACATCTCTCTCTTGTCTCTCTTATACATCTCTCTCTTGTCTCTCTTATGCATCTCTCTCTTGTCTCTCTTATACATCTCTCTCTTGTATCTCTTATACATCTCTCTCTTGTCTCTCTTATACATCTCTCTCTTGTCTCTCTTATACATCTCTCTCTTGTTTCTCTTATACATCTCTCTTTTGTCTCTCCTATACATCTCTCTCTTGTCTCTCTTATACATCTCTCTCTTGTCTCTCTTATACATCTCTCTCTTGTCTCTCTTATACATCTCTCTTTTGTCTCTCCTATACATCTCTCTCTTGTCTCTCTTATTCATCTCTCTCTTGTCTCTCTTATACATCTCTCTCTTGTCTCTCTTATACATCTCTCTCTCGTCTCTCTTATACATCTCTCTCTTGTCTCTCTTATACATCTCTCTTTTGTCTCTCCTATACATCTCTCTCTTGTCTCTCTTATACATCTCTCTCTTGTCTCTCTTATACATCTCTCTCTTGTCTCTCTTATACATCTCTCTCTTGTCTCTCTTATACATCTCTCTCTTGTCTCTCTTATACATCTCTCTCTTGTCTCTCTTATACATCTCTCTTTTGTCTCTCTTATATATCTCTCTCTTGTCTCTCTTATACATCTCTCTTTTGTCTCTCTTATACATCTCTCTCTTGTCTCTCTTATACATCTCTCTCTTGTCTCTCTTATACATCTCTCTTTTGTCTCTCTTATACATCTCTCTCTTGTCTCTCTTATACATCTCTCTTTTGTCTCTCTTATACATCTCTCTCTTGTCTCTCTTATACATCTCTCTCTCGTCTCTCTTATACATCTCTCTTTTGTCTCTCTTATATATCTCTCTCTTGTCTCTCTTATGCATCTCTCTCTTGTCTCTCTTATACATCTCTCTTTTGTCTCTCCTATACATCTCTCTCTTGTCTCTCTTATACATCTCTCTCTTGTCTCTCTTATACATCTCTCTTTTGTCTCTCCTATACATCTCTCTCTTGTCTCTCTTATACATCTCTCTCTTGTCTCTCTTATACATCTCTCTTTTGTCTCTCTTATATATCTCTCTCTTGTCTCTCTTATACATCTCTCTCTTGTCTCTCTTATACATCTCTCTTTTGTCTCTCTTATATATCTCTCTCTTGTCTCTCTTATACATCTCTCTCTTGTCTCTCTTATACATCTCTCTCTTGTCTCTCTTATACATCTCTCTCTTGTCTCTCTTATACATCTCTCTCTTGTCTCTCTTATACATCTCTCTCTTGTCTCTCTTATACATCTCTCTCTTGTCTCTCTTATACATCTCTCTCTTGTCTCTCTTATACATCTCTCTCTTGTCTCTCTTATACATCTCTCTCTTGTCTCTCTTATACATCTCTCTTTTGTCTCTCCTATACATCTCTCTCTTGTCTCTCTTATACATCTCTCTCTTGTCTCTCTTATACATCTCTCTTTTGTCTCTCTTATATATCTCTCTCTTGTCTCTCTTATACATCTCTCTCTTGTCTCTCTTATACATCTCTCTTTTGTCTCTCTTATATATCTCTCTCTTGTCTCTCTTATACATCTCTCTCTTGTCTCTCTTATACATCTCTCTCTTGTCTCTCTTATACATCTCTCTCTTGTCTCTCTTATACATCTCTCTCTTGTCTCTCTTATACATCTCTCTCTTGTCTCTCTTATACATCTCTCTCTTGTCTCTCTTATACATCTCTCTCTTGTCTCTCTTATACATCTCTCTTTTGTCTCTCTTATGCATCTCTTTCTTGTCGTTCTTATACATCTCTCTCTTGTCTCTCTTATACATCTCTCTCTTGTCTCTCTTATGCATCTCTCTGTTGTCTCTCTTATACATCTCTCTCTTGTCTCTCTTATACATCTCTCTCTCGTCTCTCTTATACATCTCTCTCTTGTCTCTCTTATACATCTCTCTCGTGTCTCTCTTATACATCTCTCTCTTGTCTCTCTTATACATCTCTCTCTTGTCTCTCTTATACATCTCTCTCTTGTCTCTCTTATACATCTCTCTCTTGTCTCTCTTATGCATCTCTCTGTTGTCTCTCTTATACATTTCTCTCTTGTCTCTCTTATACATCTCTCTCTCGTCTCTCTTATACATCTCTCTCTTGTCTCTCTTATACATCTCTCTCTTGTCTCTCTTATACATCTCTCTCGTGTCTCTCTTATACATCTCTCTCTTGTCTCTCTTATACATCTCTCTCTTGTCTCTCTTATACATCTCTCTCTCGTCTCTCTTATACATCTCTCTCTTGTCTCTCTTATACATCTCTCTCTTGTCTCTCTTATACATCTCTCTCGTGTCTCTCTTATACATCTCTCTCTTGTCTCTCTTATACATCTCTCTCTTGTCTCTCTTATACATCTCTCTCTTGTCTCTCTTATACATCTCTCTCTTGTCTCTCTTATGCATCTCTCTGTTGTCTCTCTTATACATCTCTCTCTTGTCTCTCTTATACATCTCTCTCTCGTCTCTCTTATACATCTCTCTCTTGTCTCTCTTATACATCTCTCTCTTGTCTCTCTTATACATCTCTCTCTTGTCTCTCTTATACATCTCTCTCTTGTCTCTCTTATACATCTCTCTCTTGTCTCTCTTATACATCTCTCTCTTATACATCTCTTTCTTGTCTCTCTTATACATCTCTCTCTTGTCTCTCTTATACATCTCTCTCTTGTCTCTCTTATTCATCTCTCTCTTGTCTCTCTTATACATCTCTCTCTTGTCTCTCTTATGCATCTCTCTCTTGTCTCTCTTATACATCTCTCTCTTGTCTCTCTTATACATCTCTCTCTTGTCTCTCTTATACATCTCTCTTTTGTCTCTCCTATACATCTCTCTCTTGTCTCTCTTATACATCTCTCTCTTGTCTCTCTTATACATCTCTCTCTTGTCTCTCTTATGCATCTCTCTCTCGTCTCTCTTATACATCTCTCTCTTGTCTCTCTTATACATCTCTCTTTTGTCTCTCCTATACATCTCTCTCTTGTCTCTCTTATACATCTCTCTCTTGTCTCTCTTATACATCTCTCTCTTATACATCTCTTTCTTGTCTCTCTTATACATCTCTCTCTTGTCTCTCTTATACATCTCTCTCTTGTCTCTCTTATTCATCTCTCTCTTGTCTCTCTTATACATCTCTCTCTTGTCTCTCTTATGCATCTCTCTCTTGTCTCTCTTATACATCTCTCTCTTGTCTCTCTTATACATCTCTCTCTTGTCTCTCTTATACATCTCTCTTTTGTCTCTCCTATACATCTCTCTCTTGTCTCTCTTATACATCTCTCTCTTGTCTCTCTTATACATCTCTCTCTTGTCTCTCTTATACATCTCTCTCTTGTCTCTCTTATACATCTCTCTCTTGTCTCTCTTATACATCTCTCTCTTGTCTCTCTTATACATCTCTCTCTTATACATCTCTTTCTTGTCTCTCTTATACATCTCTCTCTTGTCTCTCTTATACATCTCTCTCTTGTCTCTCTTATACATCTCTCTCTCGTCTCTCTTATACATCTCTCTTTTGTCTCTCCTATACATCTCTCTCTTGTCTCTCTTATACATCTCTCTCTTGTCTCTCTTATACATCTCTCTCTTGTCTCTCTTATACATCTCTCTTTTGTCTCTCCTATACATCTCTCTCTTGTCTCTCTTATGCATCTCTCTCTTGTCTCTCTTATACATCTCTCTTTTATCTCTCTTATACATCTCTCTCTTGTCTCTCTTATACATCTCTCTCTTGTCTCTCTTATACATCTCTCTCTTGTCTCTCTTATACATCTCTCTTTTGTCTCTCCTATACATCTCTCTCTTGTCTCTCTTATACATCTCTCTCTTGTCTCTCTTATACATCTCTCTCTTGTCTCTCTTATACATCTCTCTCTTGTCTCTCTTATACATCTCTCTTTTGTCTCTCCTATACATCTCTCTCTTGTCTCTCTTATACATCTCTCTCTTGTCTCTCTTATACATCTCTCTCTTGTCTCTCTTATACATCTCTCTCTCGTCTCTCTTATACATCTCTCTCTTGTCTCTCTTATACATCTCTCTTTTGTCTCTCCTATACATCTCTCTCTTGTCTCTCTTATACATCTCTCTCTTGTCTCTCTTATACATCTCTCTCTTGTCTCTCTTATACATCTCTCTCTTGTCTCTCTTATACATCTCTCTCTTGTCGTTCTTATACATCTCTCTCTTGTCTCTCTTATTCATCTCTCTCTTGTCTCTCTTATACATCTCTCTCTTGTCTCTCTTATACATCTCTCTCTTGTCTCTCTTATACATCTCTCTCTTGTCTCTCTTATACATCTCTCTCTTGTCTCTCTTATACATCTCTCTCTTGTCTCTCTTATACATCTCTCTCTTGTCTCTCTTATACATCTCTCTCTTGTCTCTCTTATACATCTCTCTCTTGTCTCTCTTATACATCTCTCTCTTGTCTCTCTTATACATCTCTCTCTTGTCTCTCTTATACATCTCTCTCTTGTCGTTCTTATACATCTCTCTCTTGTCTCTCTTATACATCTCTCTCTTGTCTCTCTTATGCATCTCTCTCTTGTCTCTCTTATACATCTCTCTCTTGTCTCTCTTATACATTTCTCTCTTGTCTCTCTTATACATCTCTCTCTTGTCTCTCTTATACATTTCTCTCTTGTCTCTCTTATACATCTCTCTCTTGTCTCTCTTATACATCTCTCTCTTGTCTCTCTTATACATCTCTCTCTTGTCTCTCTTATTCATCTCTCTCTTGTCTCTCTTATACATCTCTCTCTTGTCTCTCTTATACATCTCTCTCTTGTCTCTCTTATAGATCTCTCTCTTGTCTCTCTTATACATCTCTCTCTTGTCTCTCTTATACATCTCTCTCTTGTCTCTCTTATACATCTCTCTCTTGTCTCTCTTATACATCTCTCTCTTGTCTCTCTTGCTTATCTCTCTCTTGTCTCTCTTATGCATCTCTCTCTTGTCTCTCTTGCTTATCTCTCTCTTGTCTCTCTTATGCATCTGTCTCTTGTCTCTCTTGCTTATCTCTCTTATACATCTCTCTCTTGTCTCTCTTATACATCTCTCTCTTGTCTCTCTTACACATCTCTCTTGTCTCTCCTATACATATCTCTCTTGTCTCTCTTATACATCTCTCTCTTGTCTCTCTTATTCATCTCTCTCTTGTCTCTCTTATACATCTCTCTCTTGTCTCTCTTATACATCTCTCTCTTGTCTCTCTTATACATCTCTCTCTTGTCTCTCTTATACATCTCTCTCTTGTCTCTCTTATACATCTCTCTCTCGTCTCTCTTATACATCTCTCTCTTGTCTCTCTTATACATCTCTCTCTTGTTTCTCTTATACATCTCTCTCTTGTCTCTCTTATACATCTCTCTCTTGTCTCTCTTATACATCTCTCTCTTGTCTCTCTTATACATCTCTCTTTGCTCACCATTCACCATTCATCTCAGGGCCTTTTACATGTAAACAAAGCATGCTCACCATTCACCATGATCTTGTAGGGTTCATCTCGGGGACTTTTACACGTTCTTATTTACTTATTTACGTCCTTAGTAAAACACGCACAGCACACAGGCATTTAATCTGCCCGTCTAAATTATCTATCCTTTTATCTATCGTTCATTTTGTCTCGTTTTATCTGCTTTCACCTTCCTTTTTATAGAGAATCGAGAAATGTTATAAAAACTCAAAACTTTTTAATCTTCATTGGAGTTAAACTTCATCTCCTGACTTTCCATAAAAATATTTCATGTGGAAGTTCAATCTAACTTCTTCTTAAACTAACATTTCTTTCCATCTTAAGGAGATATATGGACTTCTTGGATTACATGAGGGATCTCTTAAGCCAGTCTTATCTTTTTTTTTCTTATACTCATTCATCTTTGTTTTTTTCTTTTCTTTACAATATTTATCTTTCTTGCCCTCCGCCTGCTATGATCTCTTTGTCCCTCTCAGTCTTTCTCTATCTCTGCCTCTCTCTCTTTCTCTCTCTCTCTCTCTCTCTCTCTCTCTCTCTCCTCTCCCTCCCCTCTCTCTCTCTTTCTCTTTCACTCTTTCTCTCTCTCTCTCTCTCTCTCTCTCTCTCTCTCTCTTACTCCCCCCCTACCCCCTCTCTCTCTCTCTCTCTCTCTCTCTCTCTCCTCTCCCTCCCCTCTCTCTCTCTTTCTCTTTCACTCTTTCTCTCTCTCCTCATCAGTTTTATGAAATGAAAAAAAAAAAAAACAAAAAAACTACACAACCCACTTAAATAAGCTCCCACTAGTAATACTCCTGAAAATATCCCCAGTGCTCTTCAACCGAGGCAGATTTCAGGCCAACCCACTATACACGAGGAAGGGCTTACAGCCCATTAGGCTATACCTCCCGCTCTGAGAAACCCGGCAATTTTATTGGAAAAGGAAATAAGGTGCAATTATTATTATTATTTTATTA
>NC_091560.1:38478455-38480955 GCF_042767895.1 Penaeus vannamei
TGTTGCAACAGACAGACTCAAACAGAAAGCTGCTAAATTAATGAATACATGAATAGATCAATTTAAAAATTTACATAAAATAATAGATACGTAAAAAGGGATGATAGATAGTTAAAAATATTTCCAGCAAAAGCAGAACCACACTGTTAAAAGCGTATTGAAAAAAAACTTTACTCTAACAAATTCCAAAATACAGGAAGAATAAAAAATAATATATATATATATATTAATATGCTTACTTTCATGAATAGATAAGATAGAAAATCAAGAATAAAACTAAGCCTTTTCAGCATCATATTTCACGTAAGAAAAGAGAGAAAGGAAGGAAGGAAAAAAAATTGTTTGATTATTCCGAACAATTGGATACTTCGTCAACTGTGAAATATCGAAGGATGTCACCATTTATTATACGGCCTCGTTTTTATGCGAACTTGGAAGTCTGAATGTATTGACTGGAGTTAGAAAAACGGGGAGTGATGTGTGGGAACTGCACATCATAACCCTGTTGTAAAAGTTTGCAACGTGGGTTTGACATAGAAAGTGTGGACAAGCGGCCGGTTTGCTAAAGTTGTGAGAGGTCCGACTCCATTATTATTCATGTATACTCACGCATGTGCACAGAAATAAATCATTATCTATCACTCATGCACATACACAGAAATAAATCATTTTCTATCATTCATGCGGACATGCATATACACAGAAATAAATCATTATCTATCAGTCATACGAACATGCATATACACATAAATAAATCATTATCTGTCAGCCTAGGCATACATATCTCCCGGATAGATAGACAGATAAATGTATATCTTTCAGAGAGATTGACGGATATGCAGTTATCTCCGTGCATATGTATTTCCGTTGAAATGAACATTAATTGGGTCGGGCATCGCACAATTTTAGCAAAATGGCCGAAGACGAAGGAAAATTATTGACTTTTTTTCTTTCTTTCTTTTTTGCGACTTTGAACACTTTTTTTTTTTTATATATTTCAAATGAATAACACTCCCAAGACAAAATATATCTGCAAAAAATTAATATACTCATATTTTAATTGGAGTAAATTGTGCATTAATATCAAAACCATTGTAAAAAAAGACATCATTTATTTCATCTGTTTATAGAAAAAAAGTTCTAATTAATCAAACTCGTCACTGTAATTAGGTTTGTTGATATAAAAAAAATGTGAAATCATTTGCGAAACTGATCTAGTTTAGAGTGTCAGATGTCACTCCTATCGTAATGTACCTGTGTATGTACATGTGCGCGTAAGCTTGTGAATCTATGTTTGTGTGTGAGTGCGTGTGCGTGTGTGTGTGTATGTATATGTATGTATATATATTTATAAACACACACACACACACACACATATATATACATACATAAACAATACATTGAGAAAAAAAACATGGATCTTACACCAGGTTCATCAATATACATAGAGTCTTTGCTTTCAATTAGCACACCAAAATAAACTAAATATTAATTTATAACACGTACCTAGACACTGTGGTGCTGTTGTCTTCGATGAGCCATTGTTTATTAATTTTCTGTCTTTTATTCTCTCCGTTCAGGGAACAGCAAAGATGTCCGGCTTTGGCACAGCGTTACTGACGGTTTCCTCTTTCACGGAGCTACAACCTGTCTTCAAGAAGGAAGGTGACTGTCTGACAAATTTCATTTCACAATACCCATCTCCACTTACATTTTACTATATGACACAATTCTCTAAAATAATTTCACCTAAAAATTAACGCCAATACTTGCACAATTTTTTACCCACATGACGGAGAAGGAACACGACTGTCTGACAAAGAGACACGGAGGACATCGTGTCCAAACACTGACAACCACATTCACCTCTGCACCCATTTCAGTCACCGTTATCCGCCGATTCTCGCGGATCAACATCCAACTTGGCTGACATCATCCGCTCCGATAACGTTCCCCAAATGCCCGTGAATGTCAGCTGGTCCAACTTCTGTGTGGAGGAAGTCGATGCTTCTGATGCACGTCCATGACAGGGGTTGCTTTCTTAGACTATCATGTCATCAGTGACTGACACAGAGTAATGAAAATTTCGGGATATGATCGCTCATGTTCAGATATCTTAATGACGTCATGAAGAGCCTCCTCAGATTCCTTGGGGTTGAATAAAAAATAGAGGCACTACTTTTGGAACGTCCCTGTATATATATATATATATATATATATATATATATATATATATATATATATATATGTTTATATATATAAATATATATATATACATATATACATGTGTGTGTGTGTGTGTGTGTTATATATATATATATATATATATATGTATATATGTATATATATATATATGTATATATGTATATATGGATATATGGATATATGTTTATATATATATATATATATATATATATATATATATATATATATATATATATATTTCATAGTGTTATAGTCTATGACTTTGAACAGCGAGACTTCAGCGAGATCTCTTAAA
>NC_091560.1:38503455-38508455 GCF_042767895.1 Penaeus vannamei
ACCTAGGCAAGTCCTTATCAGCACCGCATCACGACCCAGCCACAGCTCGAACACACAAAAATAAAACCAAACGGCAAATATTTGCAGCCAACGGACCATCGATGCAAATAGCTCTCGATATTGTCTTCCTTCGTGGCTCACCCCGGGTATGAGGTCTGCCTCGAGAAAAATGCCACATACTCCGATTTATTAGATTCTTCAGATGATACGCCTTATAAAAGAAAGAAAGGAAGAAGAGGAAGAAGGAGGAGGAGGAGGAAAAGGAGGAGGAAAAGGAGGAGAAGGAAAAGGAGGAGAAGGAGAAGAAGAAGAAGAATTAGAAGTAGCAGCAGCAGCAGCATCAGAAGAAGAAGGAGAAAATGGAGGAGGAGGAGAAGAAGAAAAAGAAAAGAAAAAGAAGAAGAAGAAGAAAAAGAAAAAGAAACAAAAACATGGTGATTGAAAGAGCATATCCTCATATCTACTGCATTCTTAAGATCATGCGCTTCCAGAGAGCATAGGCCTCCTTATTCAATGACATCTATACCATGAGTCTAACCCAGAGAATTCCATCACCATCACACCATACGAAAAGGACCACATACTCTTTCTCTCTTTCTCTCTCTTCTCTCTCTGTCTCACTCTATCTCTCTCTATCTCTGTCTCTGTCTTTCTCTCTTTCTTTCCATCTCTCCCTCTACATGTATTAGCATTTCCATCACCTGAGGCAGCCCGGGGGGAATGCCTCTATGCATGTCGAAAGAGCAACGTACTCTCAGATTCAGTAGTATCGCAAAAACTTAATCTTGGTAAAGGCCCTATCACACTTTCCCATTTTTTCGGCCTTTTTTCTTTTCGTTTCGTTTCCGAATGAACTTTCCGTATGAAAATCGACTGAAGGCCCTATCACACTAGCACTTTTTTCCGTAATTTTTTTGAGTTTCCGAATGTAAACAAACATGGCGGTATCGGAGTGAGGTCACGGGAATCACACGAACATTCTCATACATATTAACGTTATTTCAAAGAAATATGATGATGCATATTGTATATACGAATGTTCTAAGATATTAGCTTTACATTCAAACATCCTATCTAATTTATCAATAACACAAGATCAAGACGGAAATTAGATGGAAAAGGTCGTAACCGTCTTCGTCTGGGAAGCGTTTCGTTTGCAAAATTTTGAAAGCCTCAAATTCAGACGGAAACGCAAAAATTGACGGAAAAAGTGATAGTGTGATGGAGCCTTAAGGTGTTTTTGCACTATATTTGGTGATATTGTTGCGTGCAATTCCTTTATTAAGTTAGAGGTGGTATTGCTTGTTTCTGATTGGTTGAAGAGAATTAAGAGAGCATAATTCACTGCTGAAGGAATAGATCGTATGGGTATATTAATTGTACTTCTGACAACTGTAGTATATATTATGTAGTATTTTTTGTTAGTGTGTTTTTGTTTACCTCTTGCGTTCACATGTGTGGTTGCGTTTGCTTGCGTGGGTGTACGGCTGTTTTTTTGTGCAAATTTGTTTGTATGCGAATCTGATAAGATATTGTCGGGTATAGATTCTGTTACTTAAATTTCTGTCCCAATTCATATCATTAAGTTCATAATCATATTTAGGTTTTCATTCATTTAGATTATTTTTTTTATCACTATTGCTGTTGCTCTTCTAATACTTTCAGTATGTTATTTTATTTTATTTTATATAATTGTTGTTGTTATCATCATTATCGTTATCATAATTTTTAACAATTATAATTTTCACCATTTCTAGTTTTTTTTTCTTTTTTGGTACAGCTATCATTATTATTTCATATTGAATTTTATCAATATTATTCATGATAATATCAATATCATATTTTTTCATTATGATCATCGTCGCCATCATCACCATCATATATGTTAACATCTATTGATGTTATAATAAACATGTTATAGTTTCACTATCATAGTAATCATCATCAGTGTTGTCTTCATCGATCCTATTACTACTACCAGTACTCCAACTGATGTCATTATCATCATCATTTTTATCGTCTTCGTCGTCGCCGTCGTGTTTATCATCATCATTATCATTATTATTACCACAAACATTAACACTATCATCATTATTATATTACTGTTATGGTATAGTTATTGACCAATGCCATCAACCCTTTCCTTATTTCCTTATTTATTTATTACTTATATTATTATTAAAGCGTCTCAGACTTTATGAAAGAAGGAGGGCATGAGACGAAGGGTGAAAGAGAGAGAAGAGAAACCTGGGATGGTGATAGGGAGTAGAAAAACAGGAGAGGGAGAATAGGGAGAGAAGAATGTGTGGAAAATGGAAGGGGGGAAGAAAGGGGGTTCAACTTGTTCAAACTTTCGCTATTAGGGTTAATCTAAATTTCTTAATGATACGATGCTTTTAAAATCATTACGTTTATTTGTGTACGTGGCTGTGTGTACATCTTTGTGTGTTCGCGGGAGTGTATTTAGGCGTTTGTATGTGTGGTTGCTGGATCCCACGTATGTGTTTGTGGGAGTAGATGCTTTAAGTTGTCTGTGTGTTTGTGGGAGTGAATGTCTGTGTTTGTGCTAATGAATGCTTGTGTTTGTTTGTGTGTTTGTGGTAGTTTATGTCTGTATGTTTGTGGGAGAGAATGATTATGTTTTATTGTGTTTGTTGGAATGCGTGTCTGTGTTTGTATGTATGTTTCTAAGAATGTATGCTTATGCTTGTCTGTGTGTTGGGGGCATGTGTTTGTTTGACGGCGTATACATATATGTTTATCTATGTGTGTGGGGTTACGGATGAATTTGTTGGAGTGTCTGCATGTGTTTATGTGGGAGTGTATGCATGTGTACTATTTATGTGTGTGATTTGTTTGACTTCACTTCCCTTTCCTTGTGTCCCCATTTCCGAAATTATTGCTCCCATTTGTGAAATTGAAAAGAGAGAGAGAGAGAGAGAAAGAGAGAGAGAGAGAGAGAGAGAGAGAGAGAGAGAGAGAGAGAGAGAAAGAGAGAGAGAGAGAGAGAGAAAAAAAAAAGCGAATCTATATATCACCCATAAAACAGAAAAAGAGGGATATTAAAAAAAAGGAAAAGGACTGAAAAGGAAAAGAAGGACAAGTAAAAAAAAAACTAATAAAGGCTAAGAGGAGACATTTTCAACAGGATTTACAAGCCTTATCAACACACACGAAGACGAACACGGGAGTAGGAAGGACGATGACCCCTCCCCCCCCCCCCTCCCCCCCTCCCCCCGGCGCTATCTTGCAACACGGCCATTTCCTTAACATTGCTGGAAGGCTTCCAACGGCGGCGTCTTGGCCTGGTTTAGCTCCCTCTTCGTCCGAGGGGAAGATGGACACGTTTCCCCTCGTCTGCCTTCGTTAATTTAGTCATTCGAGACACTGCCATGAATCGTCTGGGTTTGTCAGACACCCCGGGAGGAAAGGAAGTGAAGGAAATAGGGATAGAAAAGAAGTAGAAAAGAGAAAGAAAGGAAAGGAAAGAAAGAAAGAAAATATATATCCTTTTGTCTACCTCCTTCTCCTCCTCCCTGTTTCTCCCTCGGGATAGAAAAGAAGTAGAAAAGAGAAAGAAAGAAAAGAAAAGGAAAGAAAGAAAAAAATCTTAGAGATGTCTTCAGGAAAAAGGGTTACATGGGGGTCCTCTCAGTGACGGTTTATTGCATGAGGGTTTTAAGGTATAGAAGAAATATGTGTGTGGGCGTTCTTAAGGCTAGGAAGTGAGGGGGAGGAACGCACCGGATAATAGCATGGGCCATTGTAGTCGTGTGGTTATGCTAATGGTTGGGGAGGTCCACCGGATGATGAGGGGAAGATCGAGGGAGAAAAAGGGAGGAGGAGAGGGAGGTAGACAAAAGGATATATATATATGCTTATGTGTGTGTGTGTGTGTGTGTGTGTGTGTGTGTGTTTATGTGTGCATGTATGTATGTGTATGTATATATTTATATCTATATATCTATATCTATCTATCTATCTATCTATATATATACGTATATATATATGTATGTATGTGTGTGTGAGTGTGTGTGAGAGTGTGTGTGTATGTGTGTGTGTGTGTGTATGTGAGTGCGTGCGTGTGTGTGTGTGTGTCTTTCTTAGTAGGCTTTCTATATACAGAGAAATAAAGGCCTTCTTGAGACTGAAATTACTTACGTCATTAACTTTCTCATGAAACAGAAATACCCCAGAGACCCTTTGCTGAACCTCAGAAAGAAGGCGGAGAACATACTTGTAAGATCAGACCCTGCGCCCTCTCCTAAGTTTCTCATATTACCGCCATGTGACGACGGTCTACATTCTCTCTCTCTCTCTCTCTCTCTTTCTCTCTCTCTCTCTGTCACTCTCTCTCTTTCTCTCTGTCTCTCTCTCTCTCTCTGTCTCTCAGTCTCTCTCTCTCTCTCTCACTTTCTCACTCTCTCTGTATACAGAATTTCATGAGACTGAGGTTACCTATACAACTAACTCTTTCAAAAATAAGCAATATTCTCTACTTGCTTAATTCGAATCAAAGATTAGCTCTACACCATCCCTATTCCTACTAATTATAAATTGATAAGCAGTACTATACGTATAACAAAAGCAATTGTGAGACGGGAGCGAAATCCTCACCCCCATTCCACCACTATCTTTTCATAATTTTACTTGTGCATAAGATAGATAGATCTCGTATAATCTTCATTATTTTCCTCTTTTTCACTTCACTCCAATATATAATTCCTGTCAGCCTGTTCCTTGGTACCACTAGAATTATATCCCTTTACTAATTCCATTGTTGTATCCACGGGGTGAAATAAATAAATAAATATTTCCAAACAAAGCACCATGGTGTGTTGTTTCGCGACAAAATTCCTCAAACTCTTATCTCTGTGTTTAGTGCAGGAGCCAAGGCTTCGCTAAATTATCACAATGCAAAACATATGCACATGTAAATATATTAATTCAGCAATGAAGCATAACAACCCTACAAAAAAGAAAAGAAAAAAAAATCATAC
>NC_091560.1:38515955-38523455 GCF_042767895.1 Penaeus vannamei
TAATGAGCTTTTTTCTAAAATCATTCAACTAGAGGATAAACTAAATGGGACGCTAAAATGTTTGAAAGATAGTGATACATAAAATCAACTTAGTGCATCTGGTTAATTAACTGGAATGTTATATGGACTACCAAAAGTTCATAAACCTGATGTGCCGATTAGATCCATCTTGTCAGCTATAAAACATATAATTATAATCTAATTCTTAGTGCCAATGCTTAATATCTTGCTTGTTGATGTCGTGGGGGCTTAGGAGACGGAGACTGGAGCCCAATGTAGGAATTCCCCTTACCTTGGATTTCAGCCTTAATTAATTTTGCTTGGTCTTTTCATCTCCTTTCCTCTTCCATGTCTTCTTTAGTCCCTTCTTCTGTCCCATTCCTAAGGTGTGAGAGCCGTGTTGAAAGGATATAAGGCTGGTTCTATGTCAGTCATTAACGGCCTCCGGGAGCCATGGACACGGTATTCCCTTGGTTAATTGTCCAGCCTTTATCCCTTATTCGTGACGCTGAGGGGTTGACCGTTTCTTTTCCCCCGTTTTATTCAGGGTCACCATGGCCAATAAAGATGATTCTTTACCTTTAATAGGGGTTTTCCGACCCTTTCCCCTCCTTTGACCACGGCTCCGACCACTGATATTAATGCCCTCTCCTTGACGTTTACTGACAACTCCATCTATTCTGAACCACCCACCCAAGTTATTACTTAGCCTCCAGCATGCACCCCTTCCTCTCTCCCAACATTCTCCATTTCCTACAGTAGTCTTCTTCAGTGGCCACCCCCTCTTCCCTCATTACTACTCTTCATCCTTATTATCCTCCACCCACTGAACTACTCCACTCTACATCACCCCATCCTCCCGCCCTAGTGGGATCGATTCTTAGTGATCTCCCCACCCCCCCCCAAGACCTTACTCTGAGAATACCTTTCTATTTCAACAGTGCCGGCCAAAACATCTAGGCAGACTGACCTTACTGGCCAACCCATTCGTGCAGAACCTCATCTCTCTCTCTTAATACTTGTACTGGAACGGTTTCTATCCCCCAACTGATTGTCCCATATATGACATAAACTGGTCAGATTGTGAAAATGTCCTATTTACTTGCCTTACTGACTATGATGCAGTGGCAGTACAGTACTACACTATTCCAGCGTAAGTCCCATTTCAATATTGCCAAGAATAGCTTCCATAGACACGACCTCCTTGATGTTTATATTGGTGAATTATCCTATATCGACCCCTTCCCCGTCAATTTCAGAAATTTCAGATGTCTTGTGATATTACTATTTACAGTCCACTGAAAATGAAAATAGATGTAATTTTCATTGCTGCAACACATCAATATAGTTCATAATGCATGCCACCCCAGTAACAGCAACGCCGTAGATATATATATATATATATATATATATATATATATATATATATATATATATGTATGTATATAAATAATATGTATATATATAGAGAGATAATACATAATAAAAATATCCTTCATTTCGCGTCAATGGCAAATAATAATACTAATATTAATAAATTATAATAAAAAAAAAATAAAATGACAAAATAAAAAATAAATAAAAAATAACGGTTTCATCTTCACAGTAAAGATAATTCGGAAAAAGTACAATATACTTTTTTTCTGATTTCCTTTTGCATACAGATGACCCTAGAAGTTCTCAGCCATCAAGGAGCCCATTAATGAGCCTACATGGCGTCACGCAATTTCTCTTTTCCTCAAAATTTCGGGAAAGAGAATAAATATTAAGGAAAAGGTTGAAAATGTGAGATGATTAGGTCTACTAGTAATTGCCTCCTTGGTGATTTAGTACTTGTACTGCCATGAAAGTGTAAAGAAAATTGATAAAAAAAGGCACACACACACACACACACACACACACACACACACACACACACACACACACACACACACACACACACACACACACACACACACACACAAACAAACACACACACACATATATATATATATATATGTATATATATATATATATATATGTATATATGTATATATATATATATATATATATATATATATATATATATATATATATATATATATATATATATATATATATATATATACATATATTTAGCACCCGTATACGTGAGGGGAAAAACAGATATGCTCATAATTGTAATTAAAAGATTCAAAACCTGCCTCCGAATGAAGGATATTACAAAAAGATCCCTTCTCCTTTTCTCATTAAGCGACTCGTGTTTGCGAAAGGTAAGTGTCATCTATTCCAAAATTGCAATTAGATTCCGTAGATTGGATGCAATGAGAACATTTGTTGCTCGGGAAAATGGGATAAAATTCGGAGTGAATTGTGTCAAGCTTTTGGAAATGTGATGGATAGGTAACAGTGAAAAGTCAGGGAGATAATTAATGTAAAAAAAAAGGAAAGAAAGAAAATAAATAATAATATGACGATAGATAAGCGTAATTGATACGGGTGAATTATTGAGATTGATAAGAACAGTAACAGAATATGCGTCTGTTTAAATAATTCAATTAGTACCTAATTAGATTACATTTTCCAGCGAAAGAGAAACAGCATAATAAATGAATTATAGAAGTATAGAAAAAGAAAACGAATCAAAATCTGGAACCTATAGTCTGGAACCGAAATTCAAAAATAGAATTACGAAAAAAAAAGAAAAAGAAAAAAAAAAATAAAAAATAAAATTAAATTGATTGAATTTGCATAAAAACACCAAAGCCAATCTTACTAATTGCATCTTTTCACAAAGGTTATTGATTCTAGGCATTGCGACATATTTTTTATTAACCGAGCGAAGTTATAGAAGTGCGGATTTCGGTTAGAAAAATGAAAACAACTTTGTTTATGCAGCGCTCTCTATTTTCTTCTGTTACGTCATATTTTGTTTCTCCCTTTTCCAGTTCACTATACATCGTTCATTATATAATGGAATTAACATAAGATATCATTGCTAGACATTATTTTTTTCTGAGGAACGGATAGAAACTGTATTTTTTAATTGACTAGCAGCAAAACAAATAAAATGTATATTAATGCCTTTAGCTAGGTAAAAATCTAATAGATATTTTAAATCCTCACTGTTTCTGTCATTCACTAAAAAAACTGTATAAAATCTAATATCAATGTAATACCGCCTAACATATCAATCACGTGCACCTGGAAATCTAAACATGTCCAAAATAGCTAACTAGCAACTCATCTCCCTGACTCAGGCGTACTCGAATTCGCCAACAAGGTTTACATATATATATATATATATATATATATATATATATATATATATATATATATATATATATATATATATATATATATATATTAGTGTGTGTGTGTGTGTGTGTGTGTGTGTGTGTGTGTGTGTGTGTGTGTGTGTGTGTGTGTGTGTAACTTGTTATATAGAGGATCTTTTATGTGTTCTTACTGGATTTTGCTGTCTCAAATAACACGATATTATTTTTCACTCGGATTGGATTAGGCGGCCATGACCACCAGTACCAAGTGACCGACTCGTACCCAAGAATCTCATTTCCATCCTTCCTTCAAATTACAACGTTCTTGTTTTGGATTCCCTTTAACCATGTTTTGCCTCTGGGTGCGCGTGCTATTGTGGTTCATTGTGAAATACAAGGACTGCTCTCACTCTGTCTGTCTGTCTGTCTGTCTCTCTGTCTCTGTCTGTCCTTCTCTCTCTCTCTCTCTCTCTCTCTCTCTCTATCTCTCCTTCTCCTTCTCCTTCTCCCTCTCCCTCTCCCTCTCCCTCTCCCTCCCTCCCTCCCTCTTTCTTGCCACGCTTCCTTCTACTCCTCTCTCACCTTCCCCCTTCCTCTCTCTCTCTCTCTCTCTCCCACCCTCCCTCCCACTCTCTTCCTCCCTCCCTCCCTCTCTCCCTCCCTCTCTCTCCCCCTACCTCCCTCCCTCCCTCCCTCTCTCTCCCCCTCCCTCCCTCCCTCCCTCCCTCTCGCCACACTTCCTTTTCCTCCTCTCTCATCTCCCCCCTTCCCCCCCCCCCTCCTTCCCTCCCTCCCACCCTCCCTCCCTCCCTCCCTCCCTCTTCCCTTCGGCATTTCTCTTCCATATCTAACACATGTACTCTGTAATGGGATCGAACGTTCGCGGGCGGCCTAGGGGCGTGGGCGCGCAAGATACACGAATGGCGTTAATTAATTTAATCACAAGGAATGACCTAAGATATGGCGGTGAGAGGGCAATCAGTATCGTGCAATAGAGGCGGTGATGAACAGGGATTGAACTCTTGCAGAGGGTGGGTGGGTGGGTGGGTGGGAGTCGTGGGTGGGGGAAGGTGGTAGAGGAAGGAGCAAAAAGGGAGAAAGAAGGCTAACACGGTAGCATGTTAATTGGTGTTATAAGGATGACTTGTGTGTGTGTGTGTGTGTGTGTGTGTGTGTGTGTGTGTGTGTCTGTGTGTGTGTGTGTGTGTGTGTGTGTGCATATACACACACACACACACACACACACACACACACACACACACGCACGCACACGCACAATGTACTCTCCATATGAAATTTCAGAAGTCAATCATGACGGTCGATGGAACATGGTAAGAATTTACAACGTGTCCGAATCATATGTCGTGGCATTGTTTTCGGTGGGTTGAGTATCTTCAAAACTATTAGGTACCTCTTTGATATGACCTTACAGGCTCAAACAAATATATGAATGAATAAAAAGGTCTGTATATCTAGTAGATATGTTGATATGATTCAGGTAATAAGACAAGTAAATACAAGTGATCATTGTAACCAATTGTATGAGATTCGGTCTCTATGTGACCACTCGCGGTGGATACAATCAAATGCAAAATCTCATACTCCTTCTATTTCTCGTATGAGGTACAATGTATGTAACAGAAAAAGAAATGTTTTCAATGTTTTAATGTTTCCAGTCTTGCGAAGGTGCAGAGTATTAAAGTAATGTTTATGTTTTAATTGAAGCTTCCACAACTTTTGCTTGTTATTAAAGTATTTAGTACTGACTATTAACTTTTTAATAAGAACCAATGTTTCAACATGTGAGGGTTTTTCGGATGCTATAAACAGGTATATATATATATATATGTGTGTGTGTGTGTGTGTGTGTGTGCTTCGCTCCTGTCTCTGCCCACAGTACGATTAATGATATCAAGAAACTTTGCAATATCGAATTAAAACTTGGCAGTATTGCTCTGTCTTCCCGAGAAAGAAAAACAGATAGATAGAGGAACGAAGAAAAAAAATTGAGACAGTGTAGGGGGCGAAAGCGAGAAAGAGAGCAGGAGAAAAACGGATACAAAGAGAGAGAAAAAGAGAGAGAGAGAAGGGGGGGTATAAGAACAAGGAGAAGAAAAGAAGCATCGTTAACCTTCGTGATAGATGTACGTGTTGGTTTTGGAGGCAAGACAATCAGCCAACTTGTCTTGGCTGACGATATTCCTGTTCAGAAGCATCGATTATTCTGTCTTTCTTCTCCTTCGACGTCCTTTCCCGCACTCTATCCTGTTGTTTTTGTTATATCCTCTTTCTCTTTCTCTCTCTCTTTCTTTCTCTCTCTCTCGCTCGGTCTCTCTCATTGTGTTTGTCTTTCTCTCTCTTTCTCTCTCTTTCTATCTCTCTCTTTCTCTTTCTATGTCTCTCTCTCTCTCTCTCTTTCTTTCTCTCTCTCTCTCTCTCTCTTTCTCTTTCTCTCTCTCTCTCTCTCTCTTTCTCTCTCTCTCTCTCTCTCTCTCTCCATCTATTTTTATCTTTCTTTCTTTTTCTACTTTTCTCAGTTTTTCTCTGTTTTCTCTCTCTCTACAACTCTGTCTTTCTGTCTGTCTGTGTGTTTCTCTCTTTTCTGTTTACGTATGATATATTGTTTTTTTTACTCTGTCTCTGTCTTTATGTAGGTATACGAGTATTACTAAGTTCTTCTCATTATTATTTCTCTTCCATTCCCTCCTTGTCCTCCTTGCATCCTCAACCTCGCAATCCTTCTCCTTTCCATCCTTTCCGTCGTCAATCCTCCTCCCCTCCTCCTCCTCTTTTCATCCACTCATCCTTCTCTTCTCTTCCCTCCTCTCTCTCACTTTGCTCCTTTTGACGCGTTTCATGAGCGAGACACTTGTTTGTCTGGCAAGTCAGCGGACTCACCTGAGCTGCTGTCGATATTCCGCAGGTAATTTGACAAAGGCTGTCAGTCACGCTCTCAGGTAGAGTGCTTGCGAGACGGGGAAGTATAACTCGAGTGAAATGTGAACGTAAAAGGAAAGCAAAGGAGATACATATACACGCACGCACATGCAGGCGCATACGTACAAGCACACGCGGACACAAACATACACACACACAAAAACACATACACACAGACATACACACACACACACACACACACACACACACACACACACATACACACACACACAAACACAAATACACAAACACAAACACACAGACACACACACACACACAAACACACACACACAAACACACACACACACGCATATGCTTGCATGTATGTAAGTACTAATGTTTATATGTATATGTTTGTATGTATTGATGGATGCATGTTCATAGCAGGCATGAATACATACATACATACATACATACATATATATGTATATATATATATATATATATATATATATATATATATATATATATATATATATATATATATTATATACGTACGATCATAAACTTTGTAGCACGAATGTATATACATTCTTTGCTGGAAACATTTTAAACCATATCCGTATTGAAAAAGTAAAAGTGAAATCTCTCTTCAACAAGATATTTTTCACCTTGACTGATCCCGGCAAATAACTAATCGAGCTGGAAAATGGAGTGGAGGTAAAAATGTTTTCGCTCGAGAGAAGAAAATATTTATCGACATTTTGATGGTACTAATTACCTCATATCAAGATCTCGGGTGATTAAAACCCTTGAAAACGATTAATTACCCACACGTGTTCGTAGAGAGGGAGAGAGAAGGAGGCGAGAAGGGGGCTAGATATGTCATTTGCAAACTCGAAAGGCGGAAAATTAACGTATCATTTGGCAAAAATATTATATTCTAAATTTCCTATGTAAAATTACCATAATCATAGAACGTTGTTATGTCATTGCAAAAAAGTATATCAACTTCTCAACTTCATATTCTTTTGCGTGTATGACTAATATTTGAATTTTGCCATAAACAATTACAGTAATAACAGAATACTGGTTAACGTAAAAACCTAATATTATGTAGAATACATGTGAATAGTTGTTAAACTTTGTAATCACGACTGCCCACGCCGGAGCAGATTGTCACGGTTGTAAATAAACTTACTTAATTTAATAACTTACTTAACCGTACATATTGGGGTGGAAATCATAGCAGGATCCGCTTTGCAAACGTATATCTGTCTATCTATCTTTGTGGTCTTTCTACTGAGATGCTTATCAATCTATCTTTCCATACATCTATCGCTTTGTGGATATATGCTAATTAAAA
>NC_091560.1:38528455-38530955 GCF_042767895.1 Penaeus vannamei
ATGAAAGTAGTCAATGTTGAAGTTTGCTTGCGTCTATGTTAGATCTGGAAAAAGGAAAATAGGTTTGTGTCTCTGTCTTTGGTTGGTATGACGTCTGCGTCGACGAGTACAGTGTCATGGTCACATAGTCCTGGGATAACCTTGGTGCGTGTTATGTTTAGAACATTGTTTGTGAGGAATAGTTCATGAATATGTGAAGTGGTGCGAAGGTCACCGACGTCATCGGGTCGTGTTATGTTTTGCGTTCGCGTTGGAGTGAGTTCTGTTTTCGAGAGTAAATGAGTATTTTTGATGTTAATGGAAGAGTCGTGTAGTTTGTTAGCGTCTGTGCAAGGGATGATGGGAACTGCAAGGTCGGTGTGTGGAGGTCATGGGGTCATAATTTTTCTTTTCAAGAGAAAATCTATAGACAGAGAGGACCCCCCCCCTTCTATCTCTCCCTCCTTCTCCCTCCCTCCTCCCTCTCTCTCCCTCTCCCTCCTTCCTTCCCCTTCTCTCCCTCTCCCTCCTCCCTTCCTCTCCTCTCCCTCTCTCTCTCTCTCCCTCCTCCCACCCCCTTCTCTCACTCTCTTTCCTTCTCCCTCCATCTCTCCCTCCGTCCCTCCCTCCCTCTCTCTCTCTCTCCTCTTCCTCCTCCCTTCCCTTCCTCTCACTCTCTCTCCTTCTCCCTGTCTCCCTCCCTCTCTCCCTCCTCCTCCTCCTCCTTCCTTCCCTCTCCCTACCTCCTACGCAAGACTCAACCCATGACCTTACCCCGAATCTTCTCCCAGAGCTTGGTGTAATGATCTCCGTCAAGTAAATAGATGTCGGCTTTTAATCATGTCTGCTTGCCCGATTCATTAGAGTGTGCTTGCTCTTTCATTTTCGGGGAATTTGGGTCTTATTCAGTGCTATTGATGTTGTTCTTCGTAGATTTATAATGAGAGTGACAATATAGATTATGATTGTCATCGGGGTTATTGGTGTCATTATTTTTGTTACTGTTGGTCTTACAATTGTTCCAATTATTGAAGTTTGTTAACATTTGTTATTATTGTTGTTATTGCAAAGCTGAGGATAATGATGAATAATGATAATAATGATGATGAATATAACAATAATAATGATAATAACAATAATGATGAATTAGTATTGATAGCAACAAAAATAATAACACAATATAACAACAATGATTATGTTGATAACACTTTTAATAATACCATTTATAATGAAGTCAACGAATGATTGCTATTATAACAACCATAATCATTATTGCAACAATAATGATTGTAATGATAGTTATAACAGGAATGATGAGAAAAATCATAATTATCATTTTCATTATTGTTATTAATGTCATAATCCAAATTATGGTTATGATTATACTCATAACTGTAACAATACTACTGCTTCTTGTGCTAAAAAAAATATTAATGATAACACTAATGATAATAATAGTAGAAGTAATAATGATAGTGATAAAGATAACGGTGATAATAATAATGATAATGATAATGTTAATAATAGTAATGATAATGATCATAATAATAATAATCATAATAATGAAAAAAAGTAATAGAAATAATGATAATGATAATGACAAAAATAACCATGATAACAATATTAATAATTATGGTAATAATAATAATAATAATAATAATAATAATAATAATGATAATAATAATAATAATAATAATAATAATAATAATAATAATAATAATAATAATAATAATAATAATAATGATAATAATAACAACAATGATAATCATAATAATAGTAATAATGATGATGATGACGATGGTAATAACAATTATAATAATAATGATAATAATGAAAGTAGTAGTAGTAGCAGTAATGATGATGAAAATAATGATGATAATAAGAATTATAGCAATAAATATAATAATAAATATAAAAATAATCGATAATAATGATAATAATTATAAAAATAGTAGTAATAGTTATAAAAAATTATAACAATGATTATAACAATAATTGTAACAGTAATAATGATAATGAAAAATGTAATGATAATATTAATGATAATATAATGGTAATAATGATGATGATGATGACGAAGACAATGACAATGATAATAACAGTGACGTTGATGATGATAAGAATAATAACAATAATGATAGTGATAGTAATAACTATAATAGTGATAGATATAGTAATAGTAATATTAAAGATGATAACAATAATAATGATAATGGTAAAGATGATAATAACAAAAATAATAACAATAATAATGATAACAGTAACACTGATAATAATAACGGTAATGATGAAAATGATTTTAACAATAATGAGTGATGCTAAAGACTGAAAAATGCTGCTAATAATAATGATAGTAATAATGATTATAATTCGTTGTTATTATCCTTAATATAGTCTATGATTAATATTTTGTATTTATCAAATTTTGAATATTATAACACCATTAACCACTCAATCTTATCATAATAGAACTTGCTCCAAAATATAATTCGTACGAAATTGAAAAAGCTATAAAGTCGGC
>NC_091560.1:38550955-38553455 GCF_042767895.1 Penaeus vannamei
TCTTTTCCTATACCCAACACAATTGGAACTTTCTTTCACATCTTTTTCTTCTTCTTTTCCTATTCCCAACATAATTAGATTTTTTTTTTTTAATCTGTTTTTCTTTTTTTTTCCTGTGCCCAACATGATTAGAACTTTTCATTCTTATTTTCCTATACCCAACATAATTAGAACTTTCCTAACCATCTTTTTTCCCCTATACCCAACATGATTAGAACTTTTCATACCATCTTATTTTCTTCGTTTCCTATACCCAACATAATTCGAACTTCCCACTCCATCTTTTTTCTTCTTTTTTTTCCTGTACCCAACATGATTAGAACTTTCCATACCGCTTCGAATGAGATGCAAAATTTAGGCATAGGATCCGAGCCAGGCTATGCAGGAGAGCAGGAATCGACTGCACTCGGAGTTCATAGAGAACAGGGGCGCGAAGAGGCTAGGATTCGCGAAGGAAACTCGACAATAGACGCAGCATGAAGAAGCGCAACGAAAGAATATTGGCAATTGCTAGATGCAGCTAGAAGAAGTGCAACGAAAGAATATTGGCAATTGTTAGATGCAGCTTGAAGAAGTGCAAGGGAAGAATATTGGCAATTGTTAGATCCTCTCAGCCCGAGAGCGCGTGGGAAATTTTAGATCGGGAAGAAATATGATCGCAGTCTCGCAGTCTATATGCAATTCCTTTTCTTTATTACTTAATATTCCTCTCGTTGGAACTTGTTATTCAAGTCTTAAAGTGTTTCCCTCCCTGGCTCACTGTGCGTGTTATTCTTTTTATTTTCTCCTTTTCTGGTGTGAAGAAATGTGATGTAATTAGCATCAGTGACAGTAATGACTCTCCTGTTGGGTAATGATTGCATGGTTAAGATAACAGTAATGACATAATAGTGATGCTGCTGACAAATAAAATAAAATGATAAAAATGATAATAGTAGTCATGATAATGGTAAAAATCATGATTTTAAAAATGATAAGATGAGAACTTTATCAATAATGATAATAATAATAACAATAATAATAATAGTAATAATTATATTACTACTACTACTACTAGTAACTTATTAATGATACTACTACTACTACTACTATTACTACTACTACTACTACTACTACTACTACTACTACTACTACTACTACTACTAATAATAATACTAATAATAATAATAATAATAATAATAATAATGATAATAATGATAATAACAACGATGAAAATTAAAATAGTAATAATAATAATTATATTGACAATAGTATTAATATGAATAATAATAGAATAATAGCAATTGTAATAACAACAATAATGATAATAATAATAATAATAAAAGTAATAATAATAATTTATAATAATAATGATAATAATAATAATAATAATGATAATAATAACAAAAAATACAATAAAGATAATAATAACAATAACAATGACAATAATAATAGTGGTGGTGATGATAATGATGATGATTATGGTGATATTGTTAGATATAATCATAATGATAGTAGTAATACTGATAATAAGAATAAGAAGAATATTAACATCAACAACAACAAAATAATAACAACTGCAATAATGATACTAACATTAACTATGTTCTTGCAAGTATAAGCTGATAAGATTTAAGACCCTTTTAAAGACTTTTTTTAAAGACTCATACCAATTATTTTTAAGGCCACTTGTTGCTAAATACACACTTTCCCATAATGTGTAGGCCTTCTTGTCGCGTCAGAGGCCAAGATAAAAAAAAAAATCACCCCGACATGATTTTTGCACAGCTTCTAGAACAGACTGCGCACCAGAATTATTATAATTATGATTATAATTGTAATTATAATCATGATCATGATTATAATTATTATTATTACTATTATTATTGTTATTATTATCATTATTATAATTATACTTATAATCATAATTATAATAATTATTATTACTATTATTATTGTTATTATTATTATTATTATTATTATTGTGATTATACTGATAATCATAATTATGATTATTATTACTATGACTATTATTATTATTATTATTGTTATTATTATTATTATTATTATTATTATTATTATTATTATTATTATTATTATTATTATATTATTATTATTATTATTATTATTATTATTATTATTATTATCATTATTATTATTATTATCTTTATTATTATTATTATTATTATTATTATCTTTATTATTATTATTATTATTATTATTATTATTCTAATATTATTATTATTATTATTATATTTACTATCATTATTATTATCATTATATTATTATTATTATCATTATTACTATTACTATTATTATTATTATTATTATTATTATTCTATTATCATTATTATTATTATTATCTTTATTATTATTTTTATTATTATTATTATTATTATTATCATTATTATTATTATTATTATTATTATTATTTGCACACGGCCCATAAATAAACGGTTGCGTTGATCAGCAAAGGTCAAAGGTCAAATGTTGACGAATGATCTCTAATCCAGTCCCGTAA
>NC_091560.1:38595955-38598455 GCF_042767895.1 Penaeus vannamei
TAATAGTAATAGTAAAATTAATAACAATAACAAAAATAAAAAAAATAAAAATAATAATAATAATAATAATGATACTGATAATAATAATAATAATAATAATAATAATAATAATAATAATAATAATAATAATAATAATAATAATAATAATAATAATAATAATAACAGCAGAAAAAAATAATGATAATAATAATAATAACAGTAAAAATAATAATATTAGCAAAAATAATGATACTTATTATTATCACATAATATAAAAAATGACAATTATAATAACAATAAAAGTGTTATTACAACAATGGCAGTAATAACGAACAAGAACAATAACAAATAATAATCAGAATTTTTATTAACAAGAGTATTATAGTAAAAAAAAAAACTGACAGATAAGACTGAGGTAATGAAAGTAATGGAAAACAAAATCAAATAATAACAATAATAATATTAACAGCTAAACTACATTAGCAAACTATACAAATAACCGCAATATGAAAAAAGAAAAAAAGAAAAAAAAGAGAAAAAAAAGGCTTTACTAGAACCGCTTTCGAGATCACTCCAACGTTTATAGAGTTTAAAGAATCAACCAAGATTCAAAAAACCTTCCTTGAAAGTGGCGAGAGCTGCAGGAGGCGCGGCTGGACTTGACACCAATAGACCCAGCAAAGAGTAAAGGAAAATAAAAATTAGTTTTTTTTTTTAACAGTGATTTTTTTTTTTCGAGTATGCTATTTTTTTTGTATCATCGTGGATTAAATTTTAATCGATCTGTAATAGTATTCTATTATCCAGTGGGTATTCCACTGTCAGTAATCATTTTTTTCTTCTTTTTTGTCACTCAATCTCTCGTAAGCGCGCAAACACACACACACACATACACACACACATACACACACACACACACACACACACAAACACACACACACACGTATGTGCACATAACTGACTTCCCCCAAGTTTTGTATCAGGGTTCGATGCTAATCCTTGCAGAAAGATAGTATTGCTTGAATCATCGACCATTTCTGCAATTCCAGGCCGCCCCCTCTTGGCTTCTCCTGCAGAGTCCTCCAACCCACGCCCAGGAAGTTTTTTTCAAGTAGGCAAAGTAGGCTTCTTGGGTCAATGACCTCTTCTGGCGCCGAAGGAGTGGCTGGGACTAAGTACCCAGGATTTCTTCTTTCCCTTTTCCCAATCGCAGCCCATCTTATAAGTTTAATCTCGAAGACGCTCTGAATGGCACTGTATTAAAGTGAATTCATTTTTAATTTACTATTGTAGGATTTGCTGGTTTCATACCCGTTCGTTCACATTCACCGGTATGTTATGAGAATGATCATGAATGACAGAAAGTATCTGAAATCTAGATCGATCTTGAATTTTCTGTGGCATTTCAATTATTTTCAGAAATTTCCCTCTATCACGCACACACACACACACACACACACACACACACTCACACACACACACACACACACACACACACACATACACACACACACACACAATTTTCAGAAATTTCCCACTATCACACACACACACACACACACACACACACACACACACACACACACACACACACACACACACACACACACACATACACACACACACACACACACTATTTTCAGAAATTTCCCACTATCACACACACACACACACACACACACACACACACACACACACACACACACACATACACACACACACACACACACTATTTTCAGAAATTTCCCACTATCACACACACACACACACACACACACACACACACACATACACACACACACACACACACTATTTTCAGAAATTTCCCACTATCACACACACACACACACACACACACACATACACACACACACACACACACTATTTTCAGAAATTTCCCACTATCACACACACACACACACACACACACACACACACATACACACACACACACACACACTATTTTCAGAAATTTCCCACTATCACACACACACACACACACGAATCCTTAGGTGCCGGATTCACTAACATACAATCACAACGCATTTACCAGCGGTCATTTACCATCGCGTTTACCAGTGATACCAAAGCGGGATTCGTGAGGAAATGGTAATCCGAATCGACTGAGTTACAATCGTAAATAGACATGGTAGCCAACAGAGGTCCCTAGTAAAGCAATTCCACCAATCAGCAAGCGTCATACACAATCTTGTAGGTTCCTTCGGCCAATCAAGTAGCATGTAAACAGAAATAAACACAACGAGATCTTTAATATCTTTATCACATCTAAATCAGCATTTTAGCATAAAAAAATCAATCTTATCCATTATATAGGATGTCAATAGACTTCCCTGGCTCTTTAAGGTATAAAGAGGAACCAATTAAAAAAATTGCTTTGTTTACCACAAACCAAAGAGACAGTCCAATCATTTTTTTACACTTATTTATCATCATAATTAAGCAAAGAACCGGGTTTAACGTTGGTATTGCCAGTTTATATCTCAGAAAGGTATGTTTTCCA
>NC_091560.1:38603455-38608455 GCF_042767895.1 Penaeus vannamei
TCGAACGAAGAGGCGAGGGAAACAAAAGAAATACTTTAACAAGAGCGATTGAAAACATGGGAGGAAGGTTTCACTTCATCTGAAATAGGAGCTGTTTCTTCTATCTTGTATTCTGTTACATAATCCAGACCTTACTTAGAAGAAAGAGATACTTCGTATTAATGCATGGCGCTTCGTCTATTTGTCTAGCTCACTCTCTCTCTCTTCTTCCTCTTTATCATCTTTCTCTGTTTCCTGAAGTATAACTCTTTGTCTATTTGTCTGTTTGTCTAGTTCACTCTCTCTTCTTCTTCTTCTTTATCATCTTTCTTCTGTTTCCTTTTTCTTATATATTTTTTTTCTTCATTTGTCTGTCAGTCAATCCGTCTGTTTGTCAAGCTCACTCTCTTCTTCTCCTTTCTTCTCTGTTTTCTTTCTTATTCATCTTTTCCTTCTGAATTATAACTTTCTCCATTTGTCTGTCAGTCTATCCGTCTGTTTATCTAGCTCACTCTCCCTCTTCTTCTTCTTTATCATCTTTTATCTTCATTGTTTCCTTTTTCTTATTCATTTTCTTTTTCTTCTGAAGTATAACTCTTTCTCTATTTGTCTGTTTGTCTAGCTCACACTCTCTCATTTTCTCTATCATCTTCTTTCTTCTTTGTTTACTTTTTCTTACTCATTTTCTTTTTCTCCCGAAGCATAACTCTTTCTCCATTTGTCTGTCAGTCTATCCGTTTGTTTGTCTAGCTCGCTCTTTCTCTTCTTCTTTCTTATTTTCTTTTTCTTCTGAAATATAAGTCTTTCTCCATTTGTCTGTCAGTCTATCTTTCTGTTTGTCTCGCTCACCCTCTCTTCTTCTTCTTCTTTATCTTCTTTTATCTTCTTAGTTTCATTTTTCTTATTCATTTTCGTTTTCTTCTGAAGTATAATTTTTTTATTTTCCAGCAATCTTTTTTTTTATCCCTTTTTTTCTTTTTTTTTTCAACTTTTTTTTTTTTTTCCCCCCCAAAATCGTGAAAAAAACCATAAAAAAAAAAACCCAAAAAAGTTAAAAAGGGGAACTTCCACTGCCAACCGGTTTTTGGGTTCTGTAAATTTAATTTTATTGGCGGGCCGGGCCCCGGGGGGGGGGGGTAAAGGGGGGAATAGGGAAAAAATTATTTTTTAATTTTAAAGGTTTTAACCGAAAAAAAAAAAATTTGGGTAAAAATTTTTGGGAATAGAATCAAACTTAAAAAAAAAAAAAATTTTTTTAGAATTCAAATTTTTAAAAATTGGCAAGAGAAATATTTAAAAAATTTTTTAAACTCCCTTTTTTAAATTTTAAAATTTTTCGCCTTTCACGAAATTTGGCAAAAAACCATTTTTAAAAATTAAATCAAACCCCCTTTTTTTTTTTTTTTTTTTATTTATAATTAAATATATTTTAAAAATATTTTTTTATTTTTTAAATTTTAATATAATTTTAATATTTATTTTATTTTTTTTTTTTTTTTTTTTATACAGGTTTTAAAAAACAAAAACAAAAAAACAAAAAAAAAAAAAAAAATTTTTTTTTTTAAAAAATTTTAAAATTTTAAAATTTTAAAAAAAAAATTTTTTTTTAAAATTAATTTTATTATTTTATTTTAAAAAAAATTAAAAATAAAAAAAAAAAAAAAAAAAAATTTTTTTTGGGTTTATTTTTAAAAAGAAATTTTATAAGAAAACAAAAAAAAAAAAAAAAAAAAAAAAAAAAAAAAAAAAAAAAAAAAAAAAAAAAAGGGGGGCGTTTTTTTCAAAAAACAAAAAATTTAAAAAAAAATGGAAAGTACCAAAAGGGGAAAAACCGGAAAATTTTTTAAAAAAAAAAAAAAATTTTTGGAAAAAACCCAAGGGGAAAAAAAGATTTTTAAAAAGGGAAAATTGAACAAAAGAATTTTGGGAAGGGAAAGTCAAAAAAGGGAAAAAAAAAAAAAGGGGGGGGGGAAAAAAAAAGAAAAAAAAGGGGAAAAAAAAAAAAGGATAAAAGGAAAAAAAAAAAAAAAATTTTCCACAAAAAAGAGATTTCGGTTTTTAAAAAAAAAGGGAAATATATATATAATATATATAAATATATATATATTATAAATATATATATATAACAAAACAACACACACACACACAAATATATGTGTATATATATGCGTGTGTCTATATATCTATCGATATATATATGCACGCACGCACACACACACACACACACACACACACACACACACACACACACACACACACACACACACACACACACACACACACACACACACACACACACACGCCCTGTTTGCGTGTAATATTCAACCCCACTTACAGAGGCGATTTAATTAATATATAATTACTTCCTTTCACCAAAACTCATGTAATGGCATCTCATTTACCTTTCTCATTTGGGTCCAAACCGTGAAATTGAATAAATACTACATAAATGATCATTATTGATACAAAACGGAAAAAATGGTTATCTTCCATTGCAGCGAGGAATATATGTCACTTCTCTTCAAGGAAATCTAAAAGAAGTCTAAAAGAACTTGCTGAATGCGTACAATAGATCCAAGGAGAAGAAAAGGGAAGCTTGTCATAAAGAGAGAGAGAGAGAGAGAGAGAGAGAGAGAGAGAGAGAGAGAGAGAGAGAGAGAGAGAGAGAAAGAGAGAAAGAGAGAAAGAGAGAGAGACTGATACATATTCATGTTGACAAATACAGAAAAGGTATGAATGAGAATGAATATCTTCACAATACAAGAGATGTATTTGACTGGTTTCGAATAGATCTTTGTCAGAAATACATCCATCAAAGAAATTACAGAGCACATACATATTACACGTGAGCTAATGAATCACCTGACGACTGCGACCTCGCACTTGTTAGCATAATTACTGCCGCGACCTTGGATAATTTGAGTCTGCCCGATGCGGTGTTTACATTCTTCTCCGTCGCGATGTATGCAGCTTCCATGATTTTCCGCTTCTGTCTGGTTAATCCTCCTTGGATTACTTCTGCTTCCTTCCACCAGATGTCCAATTTCATCAACATCTGTCTTTCTCAACCCTGGGGTCGAAAAGCGTTTCTGGGCTCGCTAAGACCTCAAAATATCAGACGTGGTCACTTCATAATTTTGAGATTTTTTCAGGATATATTGATTGAGGTCTATTGGCTAAATTTTGCTTACTACACAATGGTTTAAAATGCAGTAGCCCCAACCGCAAATCCTGTATCAGACGTGTCACCGCCTACCTACATCCAGACAGTGTAGCACTTTATACAACTGAACCACAGATAAAGAAATTTAGCTTCAGGGTCCAGGCCCAAGACTCCTTTTGAAATATATTTATAACAGTTGATAGAAGTTACTTATACATTTATGGTTTGTCTTTGTGAAATAATACTATTTGATAAGTTTGTTTTGATTAATAAATGGCCCTTAAGATACAAATAATTTAATTAAATTTTATGATGCTAATTTTCCCTTTTTCGAACCTTACAGTACCTTTCTAAAACATATTTTTTATGCTTTTCGTTCCTTTTACAGCTAACATTTCGTAATACATAATAAAAGCTTAAAAATTGGAGATCAGACTAGGGTCGCATTCATTTCAATAGATGCGTGATTGGGGTCACCTGAAAAAAGTTGGGGCCCACTGATCCCCTAGAACCAAGGTGGCTTTGGAAGTCCTATGGTACCGGACGTCAGCTCGATGTTCGCTGATCCTGGTACTGAAGCCCCGTTTTTCTAAAGTAAGCCTTATTGCAACTGCAGGGTATGCGATATACAACAGTGTTGGGGTTATTTTCAGGCTGCTTCTTGTCTCGTATTGTCATGTATCTTTTCACTGGATGTGCTGGCGATTTTCAATATACTGCCAAAATATTTGCTAATTGCCTGGTAGTAGTAATAATAATAATAAAAGAGGGTGCAGGGTCTGATCTTACATGTATGTTCTTCCACTTTTTTCTGTGGTTGAACAGGAAGTTTTTTTTTTTTAGTATACTTAGGTTAAAAAAAATGATTACATAGGTAACCTCAGTCTCAAGAAATTCAGGGCTGCAGATCCTCAGTACCCACAGGAAGAAGCCAATCACAGCCCCAGATTTCGTTTTACTACTGTGGGCGGAGTAGTAGTAGATATAATCATCTTCATAAGTAAGCTTTCTGTATAAAGAGACCGTCGTCACCCCAATGGATCAGAGAATCCAGGAAAGGTTTCTGATCCTCTTCTTCCTCCACGGTGAGCTGGATTTTCTCGTGGATGGAGTTCAGCCGCGTCAGCGTATAGTGCAGACACGACCTTCTGGGGACGATGACGAAGGCTTTATCTACGTATCGAAGCCAAGTAGAATGTTTGCCAATTATATCCCTGTAGTGGACCGCGCTCAGAGGGGAGCCCATGGCAAAGACCGCTGATTTGTTGATATTTTTCCCCTGCAAATTCGATGAAGCAGAAGTCCACACGTAACTTCACGAGGCTTATGAAGTGGTGCTTTGACAGCGAAGGTCGGTGACCCTCTCGACTGCCCGGATTGCTCCGTCTGTGGGTACATTCGTGAAGAGGAATTTCACACCAAAACCAGCCAGTTGTTTATCTTTGCATCCGGAACTCTGAGGAATTCCAGGGATCTCGTCAGACGTATTCAGAGTCCTGGATGCAAAAAAAAAAAAAAAAATAAAAAAAAAAAAAAATAAAAGAATAAAAATAAAAATAAAAATAAATAGAATAAAAAAAGTGAATTTTAATGTGAAATACCTCTTTACTAACGCACCAACAGTCGTTTACATACCCTCTGCTTTCAGATTAAAAGCAAATTCTACTTGGATAATAGCTAGAAAAAGTTCATACGATAACTAATGTAGGATTCAGTTTAAATATAAATAGTACAAATAAATGAGATGAAAAGGTTCCTCTTTTTTCTGGTTAATACCCAATATCCACAGGACTTATATACTGTGTCAAAGCGAGTGGAATGTTAATTATACTGTTTCGGGGTGCACTCACAAGCAGTT
>NC_091560.1:38613455-38615955 GCF_042767895.1 Penaeus vannamei
CACACACACACACACACACAAACAAACCTGCACAAGAGTGTGTGTGTGTGTGTGTGTGTGTGTACATGTATGTAGCTATAAGGAATATAACTAGTAAAGCAAACTCCCACCAACGGCGTTCGCGACCAGAAGGCACCACGAACCCCGGCCAAATTCCGCGAAGGAAACGCCACCCGGAGCGTTGCGGCAAATTTTATATCATGAATGAAGCAACACCGGACAACCATAGTCAGTTTTTGTTGCGGTATGACGTATGCGACGAACGGGTAAATTCTGACAATCCCTAGCAATAGTTTGTTTACTATTTACCTTTCGGAAAGAGTTGTTTGGTCGTTCTCTACTATTTTTCTTTATCCTTCTTGCCTTTATGGGAACGGGAGAGAGGGAGGGAGGGAGAGAGAGAGGGAGAGAGATAGATGGATAGATAGATAGATAGAGAGAGAGAGAGAGAGAGAGAGAGAGAGAGAGAGAGAGAGGAAGAGAGAGATAGATAGATAGAGAGAGAGAGAGAGAGAGAGAGAGACAGACAGACAGACAGAGAAACAGAGAAACAGACGAAATTCTACAACGCGTAAACTACATATCAACAAATAAGCTTGACTGGACAACGAACGACCTTAGCTATACGACCTCAAGCTTGTGAAGGCTCTTAGTCACTGCGGAGATTCTGTAATTCGAGGAGCGGCAAGTGGAGGAGGCGGAGAGGAAGTGGTTTCAGGAATTCTGAATTGAAACCCGTTGTCAGTGGAACCCGTAATGGCAGTTTTTTTTTTTTTTTTTTGCCTTTTTTACCGAAAGCATTTTGTTGCTTTCTTTTTTACGCTCTTTTCTCCTTCCCTTTCTAAGGAAATATTTATGCTCTATAGCCATGTCCTTACTGTATGACATATAAGCCTATGTTCTAGTGTCAAGTGCATGTTAACCAGGATATGTGTTCAAAATTATATGTTATTTCTCCGATACAGTATAAAAAAGGGTTATTCGACTTGTTTTCATTGTTTTTCATATTAGACTACAGATAAACGAAACTGGAAATGTGATACAGAAAATTGACTTCATCCGAAAGTACAAAGAATTACGATATTGATAAAACAGATATTCATACATAAAGTGAAGTTCTTTGTCGGATTAGAATAGGTTAATAATTCTTTTCTTATTTGATTATTATCATATTTTTTATTTATTATTATTATTTTTATTATTATTATTATTTTTTTTTGACAAGTATCTTGATAATTATTTTTATTCCAGTGACCTTTACTAAAACATGGAAATGCAAGCACGTATAAATAATAAAAATATGAACATAGATAAACAATGAGAGATAAGTCTGAAGGTGAGTAAAAAGTTTATTTTTAATATGATTTTTTTTTGTGTGTTACGGATTTATTATCTCTTAACGAAATCAGAATGAATGTTCGCAATTTCCAAAATCATCCCTCCTTGTAAAAAGGATGTTTTAAAGATGTCTCATTTCCCTTTCACTATTGGATTAACGGATAAAGGAAACAATCTTGTAGTCGTCCATGAAATAGATTACGTATTATTGCGCCCATTAGTAGTTTTATCTTTATCTTTATTGTTTTTGTTCATCATGACATTAAAAATCGTAAAAAGGTCTGTTGTGGAATGCCAGTTTATGATGAACTATTTTTTTTCTGGACAGGACTCTTTCTACGTGTCAGAAAATCTCCAAGTCGGTCAAATATTTCGTTGGATTCCTCCGTTTTTCCGACACGAATTTCGCTTTTCCACAAACATGATACGGGAATCATGACGGGAAGTTGCTATGTGTCTGATCTTTATCATTTTATATATAGAAATGTTTGAATCGGAGCGTCCATTCCGTCCGAATATGTTGAGATAAGTGGATGACATTTTTTTTCCATGTGAATCGTGAACCGTTCATATTTCACTGATTTATTTTGTCAAAACTTAACAATCTTACTCGTATCACTAACTAAGATTGGGGAAATTCGGCGAAATATTTTTCTCGATGTTCTCTTCCAAAATACCATTGGCTTCCTTAAATTTTCAGTTTACCGCGAACCAACTCTTATTAAAGCTTATTACCTTCATTTGTTGCTACTTATGTCTTGTACATAAAGCGTTCAGTGTCATTATCTTCCTTTGTTTCGACCTATCCCTTATGTATAACGAATTCAGTGAATACGAAATTATTGCTTTCTCTTAAATCGGAAATTGTAAGATTTACGAAACCAAAATCTGTAAAGATAGTTCCAGTATCTCATATCTAGTGACCCAATTAACCCGTTGGTCGTTGATTGGCGTCATTTATCTTAATGAATTAGTATCGATCTCGTAATTACCCATTTCAATAGAGCTAGGCAAGCCTTTTTACCCTTATGGAACACTGATACGAAAAGCCTTCGGGGCAGACATGTGTTTTCCATGTATAAATGCACATACTCATATACATGTAGATAAATACGTATATCTATATCTATCTACCTATCAATATATACATACATATATATAT
>NC_091560.1:38623739-38628739 GCF_042767895.1 Penaeus vannamei
TGAAAGTAGGTTTTCTGTAAACTGTAGTGGAAAGGCGTCATTAAATCACGTCAGCTACACAGGTCGGGACAGGCCAGTCCTGTACTGCAGCTACCTTCTGGGGGTCGGTCTTTACCCCGTCTCTACCTACGATGTTCCCCAGGAATGGCACCTTGGACTGGAAGAACAGGCACTTTTTAGGACTGAGCTTTAAGTTGGCAGCCCTCAGCCGGCGAAGCACCTCCTCCAGTCGCTCTAGCTCCTCATCAAATGATCCTCCAAAGACAATAATGTCGCCGAGGTAGACAAAGGCCGTCCTCCACTGCAAACCCTCCAAGACTCTTTCCATCAGCCGTTCGAAGCAACTAGGGGCGTTGCACAGGCCGAAGGGCATAACAGTGAACTGCCACAGCCCCTGGCCAAAAGAGAAAGCTTAGCTTCATCCTCCCTTGCCATCTCCACCTGGTGGTAGCCAGATTTTAAGTCTAGCGTGGAGAACCAATGAGCGCCGGCCAGAGCGTCCAGCGTGTCATCCATACGTGGCAAGGGGTAGGAGTCCTTTGCTGTCACGTTGTTAAGTGACCTATAGTCCACACAGAACCGCTTGGTTCCGTCTTTCTTCGTCACTAACACGATTGGAGACGACCATGGACTACCGGACCGCTCAACTACCCCTTGCGCCTCCAGCTCCATCACAGAACGCTCCTCGCGCTGGGCAATTCTCCGAGGTGCATGTTTAATGGGCACAGCATCTCCTGTCCTAATGTAATGCTGAACAAGCCCTGGATGGCCCAGGTCGAGGTCACCCTTGCTGAACACATCAGCATACCTCATCAAGGTGCTCCTTAACCTCTCTTGCTGCCGATGGTCGAGTCAGGTGGTCAGGGAGCGAGACATCATTAACCATCCCCTCATTTCCAGGTAGCCTTTTCTGAAAGGTCACCTCTCTGACGTCTACCTGCTCCAATGGTTCTATGGACTTCTCAGACAACTCATGGGGCACTTTAGATTCTGTGTCTGAGGCAATACACACACGCTCAGCCATGACTACCTCTGCTGGAGTGACGCCGAGAAACAAGCGCACTTCTTTTTCTTGTATCCTTAGTTTCCGCTTCTTCAGGTCGATACACGCTCCAACCTGCATAAGGTAGTCAATTCCCAAGAGACGAGGGTCCTCCATCTCGGCAACATACACAGGCAGTACCTTCTCACTGCCACCCACACCGAGTCGTACCTCAACTGGTTCCCTGAGTGGCGTACAGTGCCCCGTGACCCCACAGAGTTGTTTTGCTTCCTCATGGTAATTTCCAGCAGATAACACATCACGGCGCATAATAGTGTTCTCAGCATCCGTATCCACTTCCATTCGACATGGCTTCCCATCCACGGTTCCTCTTATATGGACCGTTGGAGCGGCTGCACGGTGATAGGTTACACTGTGTGGGACCCGATGAGCGTGGGCTGGCTGTTGGCCCCCGCATCCAGCCGCTCCTCGTTTCCCACCTGCATGTCTTTAGAGGCAGTGCAGGCAACTGAGTAATGGCCGTAACGCCCACAGCTCACACAGCATGGCTGGAAGGCAGAAATGGGTTTCCTTTCTAGGGAACGCGTCCTCCGTCCCCTCGGGCAGTCACTCCGGCAGTGCCCCTTCTTGCCGCACCTTCAGCAGATACCCTAGGAGCCTGTCAGATTCACTCGCCGGGTAGCACCTGACTTTTCCTCGGGCGACTCCCCCATTTGGGCGCGCCGGGCCCGATAATTTGTATTAGGTTGAAACTTGCGCGGCGCCTCCACTGCACCGCCCGATACTGCAAGAACGCCTCCAGTTCCAGTGCACTCGCCAGAGCTGCCTGCACGTCCTCCGGGTGTGCCTGCTTGACGTATAACTGCAGCTCTCGATCCTGCAGTGCTTCTACAAAATAATCCCGCGTCAGGACGGTCACCATGTCCTCGGCAGCGGCGGGGTAGGCGTGGCGGACGAGCGTCTCTACCTCCTGAGCCAATTGAGGGAGAGACTCACCCCTGGCTCGAACCCTGGCCTTGAGGCAGGCCCGGTACACCTCAGCCTGATGTTGATGGCCGAACCTCCGGTGGAGCGCTCCCACCACATGGGAGTAAACTGTTCGCTGTGATGAAGTTAAATGAGCCAGTACCTGCAGTGCTGACTCACGAAGACTGGAAACGAGCTGCAAAACCTTCTCGTCATCGTCCCAGCCTTGAGCGCCTGCCAGGAGCTCAAACTGAGCCAGGTAGGCCTCCCAGGCTACCTTCCCATCAAACTCAGATGGTTTCCTCCATCGCTGGCAGTCACGAGGGGAGGCTTGAAGACACTGTGGCACGGGAGACGCGGGAGAGTGCAGAGGGGTGAACTGATTACCTGATGCAGGTGCAGGAGAGAGAGGTGGGGTGAGGTCAGGAGAGAGAAATGACAGCTGATTGGCAAGTCGCGGTGATGTCACGGTCCGGTTTCGCGCCTTTTCCGTCTCACGTTTACAGCTGGCACCCACAGGCAAGTCATGCTGCCATGCCATCCACTCACCAGGATCAGAGCACACGACCTTCGGCAGCCTTTCCTCCTCCAGGGGTTCCATTTTCATCTCCTGGAGGCTATCCATGGTAGTGCTCTGCTCCTTCAATGGCAGCTGTAGTGCGCTGATTTCTTCCCGACAAGCTTGCATTTCCCTTTCTGTCACTTCCCTCAGTGCACTGCATGCATCATCAGTATGGCGTCGTGCTTCTTCCCGCACTTCCTCCAGCCCACTCCACACAAAGTCTTTCAATTGGCAGAACGCACTACTCACTTCTTCCTGATTTTTCCTCATCGCCTCACTAAGTCTGCTTTTCATGTCCTCACCAGTCTTATCCAGCTTGCTCATCACACTCCTGAACAAATCCATCACGGCAGGTGGGGCTTGCTTCCCTGCCTCGGCCGCGCGCTCCTCGCCTCCGTTTCCCGCCAAAATTACACGAGCTTCCCCGACAGCGCCGCTCTCACTTCCTAGCTCTGGAACCTTCGACATGGTACCTCAGGCCGGCCAACACGTCACGCACTGAACTATCCCACTCCTGACACCAAATGTTAAGCTCGAACGGCCACAGGATAGCACGTAACCTCAGCAGCCGTTAAGAGAAGTTGAAATGTAAGTATTTAGAAATATCTTTGTTCCTTTCAAGATCAACGATTCTATATGTATATAGATAAGCTTAATTGTCCTATTTACGATGTGGACACATATCTGTCTGACTATTTTATTGCGAGTATTTGCTTCTCAAAATGAGGTGGAAATTTTGATACACCACACGCATTTCTTGTTAAGGGGACCGTCTGCTTTTTTTTTTCGATTTTTCGATTTATCTTGCCGATTTTGATGAAACTCACACCCTTTTATTTGGGCCCCTTCCCATTGCCTGTGGTCGATTTTTTTCGAAATCGCCCGAACAGTTTTTGAATTATTGTCAAAAAAACGAAAAATGCGAAATTCGCCATTTTGAAAATGCAGCACCTGGGTCAAAGGATTCAGACTTCAGAAACGGCAAGACATTCAATTTTATTTGATTTTTGCACAGAACTACCTTATATCTACAACTTGATCGAGAGCGTTTTTTCGATTTCGACTTCAATTTTTTTTTGTGAATTTTTGAAGTTGGGTACTTCAAGAAAAAAAAAAAGGTAAAAATTTTCTTACATTGACCACTTTTACAAGAAGTACAGGCAAAAACTGCGAAAACGCTCTCGATCACGTTGTAGATATTTTATTTTTCTACAAAATGAGCCATAATATGTTAATTTTGGACATATGGTGTGCCCGGAATCCTTTGACCCACCCCTAATGGTGGAGTTCCGAGATATCGGCATTTTGCGTTTCTCTATCTTTCCAAGGCTATCTTGATATCAACAAAACAAGGCATAAGATTAGTCTTCCTACACCATAATCCTCTATCATCTACCTGCATTCCGAAGTCTTGCGGACATTGCCAGCACGTAACGGTTTCTCAAAATCTTACGTATAGTGCGGAGTGGTGGCAGTGATCTGGGGGTCTATAGGCCTACATTGACCATTTTTAAAAATTTCTCAAAAATCCAAAGAAAATCATACAGCCATTCTGATTTCATGTTTGAATAGAACTATCTTTCTACTATTATATGCAGAAGCCATTTTTGAGAAGTTGACCTTACTTTTTTCTTGGTGAATATTTTCCGAAGGTGACTATTTTAACACCCTAATAGGAGATTTTGGAAACATATGTCACTTTTACAAGAACCACGTGAAAATATTGCAAATCCTCATGGCAGTATGTAATAGAACTATTATTCAGCTACAAAATGAGCCATAATACTTTAAAATCGGACCGATTATACGTGTGCTATGCGTAAAAATATGAAGGACGTAAAAAATGCGATCTTATTCCTTTTTATTATGTTTACATTTTACATGACAAATCATGTACAGAATACTTGTATTTGATATAATTATCTATCATATACCTATTATTGATGCTCTAATGAGGTTTTACAACGTATAATATTTGTCGAAAGAATAACTTTTCTCCAGTCGGTCGGGTACCAAACACATACTTTTCCCCACGCGACGGGGCCGTCCTGGACCGTGAAAATCGTCTTTTTAAATCTGCGGAATAACTCTACGGGGTCACGTAGCCAAATTTCACTCTCAGACCCCGTGGAAAGTCGAAAAACAATTACATGGCGATGTGAAACTATGTATATAAGGTATATGAGCACATATAGATACTTTTCGTGTACCCCATGACCTTTTGTTTATTTATATTGTTACTACCGTTTGTTTCTTTGTTTGTTTATTGATTGTTTATTTGTTGTTTTTTTGATTATTAGTTTGTGTTTTCTAATATTTCTAAAAGTTATGAACACATTTTAACGAGATTTTAACCAAAAGTGAGTTTTAACCTAACTTAGACGCTTATTGCAGTTTGGTGGTGATGCGGACTATGGTTTGGATCCAGGAATTTTTTTTTCTAACTCGAAAAGTTATGAATAGATTTGA
>NC_091560.1:38651567-38654067 GCF_042767895.1 Penaeus vannamei
GCAGTGCATTGAACCCAGGCTGGCGAATCACAGATCAAATGATTCGACCAAAACACCGAACCCCGAACCCTCTATTCGCACAAACAGCTGTGCGAGAATGTAACAAATGAATGAAAAAAAAAAACTTTCCTTCACAATATATATATATATATATAATTAATAAATATATGTAATACACACACACGCACACACACACACACACACACACACATATATATATATATATATATATATATATATATATATATATATATATATATATATATATATATATATATATATATATATATACATATATGTATATATACATACATACACACACACACACACACACATGTATATATATATATATATATATATATATATATATATATATATATATATATATATATATATATACATACATACATACATACATACATACACACACACACACACACACACACACACACACACACACACACACACACACACACACACACACATATATATATATATATATATATATATATATATATATATATATATATATATGAATACATACACACATATGAATATATATGTACGTATATCTGTATGTATGTATGTGTGAATGTTTGTATGCATTATTATATGCATGCATGTTTGCATATATACATACGTGTATGTATATATGTATGTATTTATGCATGATTGTGTGCATATATGCATCCATGCAAGTATGTATGTATACATGTATGTATACATGCATGTTTGCATGTATACATACGTGTATATATGGATGGTTGTATGTAAGCATGCCTGTGTGGATATATGCATCCATGCATGTATGTGTCTAAGCTCACGGTTATTAAAAAAAGATACATATAAACAGAAACAGAAACCCCAAGAAAAGGGAGAGAGCAAAGGCAAGCCCTCAGAATAAACACTTCGGCAGCCAATGACCGGCTCCAATATCGGCCGCTTCTCCATTCATATCGCGGCGGCTGGAGGTCCGTCGTGTTTACATTCTGGTACACGCTGCCGGTATTTCTTCCGCTCCCGCGGCGTGAATGGATGCCGGCGCCTCTCCTACCCACTGGCGCGTGCGTGGGGTGTCGAGGCTTTATTTTCATCGTATTTAGTTGAGGATCTGAGAAAGAACTGGAATGTTATCATTATTTATTTATTTACTTATGTTATTATTATTTTTCTTTTTTCTAAACACTTCTTATGACCATTGTTTATGAAAGAGAATAAGAGATGAGTATAATTTCCATATTCATTTACGCAAGGACAAAACGCTTGAAAAACGCTTACATATAAACTGTATGTATGTATTTGCGCGCGCGCTCGCGTGTGTGTGTGTGTGTATGTGTGTGTGTGTGTGTGTACGTGTGTGTGTCTATGTGTGTCTTTATGTGTGTGTGTGTGTGAGAGAGTGTATGTGTTTCACGATATGAGTCTAGAAAATGATGTAGATATATAGACACGATTTTTCTTTTGTCAAGGAGAGAACAAACTCATCAGCTGAGAGGCTCCTCCGCCTCGTAAACATTTCTCGTCTTCAAACTGCAACAGCATGTGGTAGGCGGCCTATGTACGAGCAGGGTTTTCACTCGGAAAATTTAGTGGCAAAGTAAATTGAGGAGAAATCTTTATGATGATTAAGTAGACGTATTGGAGTGTATGGGGATAGTTTTCTCTATTTTTCATGAAGTCCAACTGAACGCACAAACACACGCGCGCGGCGAAGGAAACAGAAAAAGGAGAAATTTAGAGATGTATGTATATATGTACATACACACCCACGCACACACACACACATACATACACACACACACACACACACACACACACACACACACACACACACACACACACACACACACACACACACACACACACACACACACACACATATATATATATATATATATATATATATATATATATATATATATATATATATATATATATATATATATATATATATATATATATATATATATATATATATAACCCAAGAACAAACAATCGTATTTGATGTAAAGCTTGCCCTGTAGCGTAGATTATAACTACAATTTGAGCTTAACTGTCTTTACATTCCTAATTCAATTCACTCTGTAATGTTTCACGAAGCTGCTTCAGACTGATGTATAACACTGCTCCTTCCTGTTAATGGATAGACATTTTTTTCTCATGAGTGGAAAAGGAAATAACGTTATGACGGAGTGTACTGTGTGTCTCACACCACGTAGATATATATCCAAGTGGTGTCTACGTTTTTATTGTGGAGGTGAAGGGTGAGGGAAGACGAGGAATGAATGGAGATGGAGAAGGGGAGATGCACAGAAAGATAGAGAAAGATGCACAAAGAGGTGGGGGGAGAGGGGGACGCGGAGAAGGTACACGAGACAAAAGAAGATACGTAATGAGGAGGAAGAAGAAAATCGATGAAGAGTAGAATGAAGAAGCTATGTAAAAAGGAAAGACGAAAAAAATACAAAAGGAAGAAATAGGAAAATATGATTATTAAATT
>NC_091560.1:38661567-38667561 GCF_042767895.1 Penaeus vannamei
TACCGATGTTTGTAAACTTCACGTGAAAGAGATGTTCTACGCCAAACTTGCATCTGTGGCAGACAGATATTCGTATTGTTCTGGGTGACTTCAGTGTGGTATCTGGCTGTAATCAAGCTGGTTATGAGATGTCTGTCAGTCCCCATGGCTCAGGAGCTGATGCTGGTAGCGAGAATAGCCTCCTTTTCCGGGACTTTGCTAGGTCCCAGAAATTGAGGATTTCTGGCTCCTGGTACCAGCGCCCAGACCCACATCATTGGACATGGTACAGTGATGCGGGTAATGCAGCTAAGGAGATAGACCACATACTCGTTAGCACTCGTTGGAGGATCCTTCAGAATTGCAGGGTGTACAGGAGTGCTGAGTTCTGTGGTACTGACCATAGGTTGGTGTTGGCTACCCTCCGGGTCCACTTACCAAAGTCCAATGATCACGCTAGGGTGTTTCATTTGGAGAGGCTGAGGGAGGGGGAGTGTGCCCTTAGGTTTGCTGAGGCAATCTCTGGTCGTTTCACAATGCTCGACAGCCTGACGGACCCTGTTCTCCTATGGGATACCTTTAAGCGTGAAACGCTTGATGCAGCCCAAGATACAATTGGTGTACACCCTAGAGCAATACAGAATTTCATCTCGCAGGAGACACTGGAAGCCACAGATGCTTGTCGTGTGGCTCGTCTGACAGGGGACTGGGAATTGCACCAATCTCATGTGCGCAGAACTCGGTCTCTGTTAAGAAGGGACAAGGAACAGTTTATTATGTCTTGCTGAGGTAGAAGGCCATTTCTTTGTAAATGACCTTCGTCCTGCATACCAAGCACTGAGAAAGCTGAACTCCAAGCCCTCTTCTTAGGTGACAGCAGTTCACTTAGTAAGTGGTCAGATCATTTCAGATCCTGTTGCGGTGCGGGAGCGTTGGGCTGAGTATTTTGAACAGTTGTACCAGGTTCACCCACCAACAGTTAACTTACATGCAGAGAGTGTCAAGATCCCGTTGCCAGATCCACCCATCAGTAAGGATCCTCTCTCCCTAACTAAAGTTAGAGGGGCGATCTCCAAGCTGAAGAGTGGTAAAGCAGCAGGTATCTGCGGCATACCAGCTGAATTGTTAAAGGCTGGTGGTGAACCTATGGCGTGGGGGTTACATGCTGTCCTGACAGTCTGGTACCGTTCCTCCTGACCTGTTGAGGGGTGTGGTCATCCCTCTCTGGAAAGGGAAGGGGGACCGTTGGGACTGTAGCAATCACCGAGGTATCACACTGCTAAGTATACCAGGCAAGGTTCTCGCCCACATCCTTCTGAGACGTATCAGAGACCATCTACTGAGGCACCAGAGGTTGGAGCAATCCGGATTCACTCCTGGTAAGTCAACAAGAGACCGTATCCTTGCGCTTCGAGTCATTGTAGAGCGCCGTAGTGAGTGCCGTAGTGAGTTCGTGTGTGGGTTGCTTGCAACCTCAAGAAGGCATTCGACACGGTGTATCAGGAGTCACTTTGGGAGATCCTGAGACTGAGAGGAATTTCAACAAGGATTATTGGACTTATAGCAAGCCTGTATACTGGTACTGAAAGTACTGTAAAGTGTGGTGGGACCTGTCGAGCTCCTTTCCTGTTAGTTCAGGAGTGAGGCAAGGCTGTGTCCTTGCACCAACTCTTTTCAACACTTGCATGGACTGGATACGGTAGAACTACTATTCAAAGTCATTGTGGAGCAACTCTGGGCAATATCAAGGTTACAGACCTATACTTTACTGATAATGCTATTCTATGTCTTTGGAAACCTTAGTGGTGGCTCTGGATGCATTTAGCAATGAAGCGAAACCCTTGGGTCTAGAGGTCTCCTGGACCAAGACCAAGGTCCAGGACTTTGGGGAATTGCTAGGAGAACCTGTTCAGTCAGTACGTGCTTGCAGCGAGGACATTGAAGTCACAGAGAGCTTTACATACCTTGGTAGTGTAGTTCATAAATCTGAGCTGTCAGACCAAGAAGTCAGGAGACGGATTGGCCTGGCAGCAGGGGTCATGAACTCTCTCAACAAAAGTATGTCGGTACCTGTGCAGAAGGACCAAGCTACCGGTTTTCAAAGCCTTGATAATGCCAGTTTTGCTATACGGTAGTGAAACCTGGACATTATCCTGTGCCTTAGAGGCTCATCTTGAAACCTTTTGTAATAGGTCCTTGCGTCAGGTATTGTTGGTGGGACCATGTGTCCAACCAACAGTTGCACCGTGAGACTGGCACAGGCCCTGTTATCTGCACAATCTGTGAAAACCAACTCAGGCTATACGGCCACCTGGCTCGCCTTCCTCAGGATGATCCTGCCCATCAGGTCGTCTCTGTTCGAGATAACCCTGGGTGGAGGAGGCCTGTGGGACGACCAAGGAAGTCGTGGCTTGGGCAGATCGACCAAACCTGTCGTGAGGAGCTCGAGATGGGCCGAGTCCCTGCCTGGCGTCCTGCCATGAGGGATCCTCGTGGTTGGAAGCGAAAGGTTGGATGCGACTATGCGCCCCCGTCGGCGTTAGCCCCCTTGTTATATATATATACATATATATATATATATATATATATATATATATATATATATATATATATATATATATATATATATATATAATATATATATATATATACACACACACACAGACTTACATACATAATAGACAGATAGATATATAGATAGACAGATATATGTATGTATGTATATATAACATAAAAAAAAAACAAAAAAACATATACTTATCTAGACTATTATCTTGCTTCCTGTTTGAACCAAGGATTCTCATTACCCCAAGAATTTTTTTTGCCATTTCCACTTACTTTCCACTCACTGATCTGATATCCTTAAGGATGATAGCCCTAACCTGTTTCCTGCACGCACGCGCGCGCGCGTGTGTGTGTGTGTATCAATATCTTGCTCCCGTAAACCACAAAGAGGCAAAAAAAAAAAAAAAAAAAAAAAAAAATGGAGTGGCAAAGAAAGCGAGGCCCCAACCCCCCCCCCCCCCCAGACGATTCGACGCCAAAGAAGGTGGGAAAAAGCCCGGGTTGCACGAGGGCAGCCAAGCATGAAGGCCCAGTCACCTGCAGGATCATTAGTGCAGAGGCGCTGCTGGGTGTTGCAAATGGGGGGGGGGGGGGGGGGGACGGAGAAGACCTGGAAGAAGAGGTGATAAAATAAGACACATTATAATTTTTTTTTCTGCTTCTCACATATTTTCGAACGCAAATATACGTACCGTAACTACTTACTGGCACGTAGACACGTAGTAGCACACACAGAAACACGCACGCACACATGTATGTACGTGTGTTCGTGTCTGTGTGCTTGCTCGCCTCTTTCCCTAAAGAGAGAGAAAGAGAAATTGCTTCCATTACCGTTGACAAGACTATTCTCCGTCTTCTTGTCAGTTCTCCTCATTCACTTCAAGCGCGTAGCCAACAAGAAGACGAAAAGGGAATAATAAGAAAAAGGATAAGCACTTGCGATAGGATAAAATGACGAAAAAGAAAATTAAGGAAAAGGAAAAGCACTTGCGATGGGATAATACGACGAAAAAGAATAATAAGAAAAAGGGGAAAAAACACATGCGATAGGATAAAATGACGAAAAAGATTAAGAAAAAGGGAAAACAAACATGCGATGGGATAAAATGACGAAAAATAATAAGAAAAAGGTGAAAAAACACATGCGATGTGATAAAATGACGAAAAGAGAATAATAAAAAAAAACAAGAAAAAACACATACGATGGGATTAAATAGCGCAAAAATAATAAAAAAGAAGATCGACACCATTTCTTAAACCCTTTTTGACGTAACGCAATGAGATCCAATTCCAAGAATTTGCATGAACTCATTTCACTATATTCCTTTTCATTTCTTATTTAGTTATCGCTTTTATCTCTCTCTCCTTCGCGCGTGTGAGCAGCTGCACCAATTCATAATGGGAATTAGAGAGGGACGATAAAGCGAAAGGAATGCACGAGGGGAAGGAAGGGGAGTGGAAGGCGTGATCGATGGAAGAGACAGAGATGGATAGAGAGAAAGAGAGAGAGACAGAGATGGATGGAGAGAGAGAGAGAGAGAGAGAGAAGATGAGAAAGAGACAGACAGACGGATAAACAGACAGAGATAGGGAGAAAGAAAGAGTAAGAATAAGACAGAGAAAGAGAGAGAGAGAGAGAGAGAGAGGATGAGAGAAAGACAAACAGACAAACATAGATAGAGAGAAAGAATAAGACTAAGAGAGAAATTTTCCAACAAAAACTACATTTTCAGAAGGGACTGAAGCATAAACACGCCAAACACTTTAATTTCCTCCTGAGTAAAGGCCGACCCTGCTCAACAATCCGACACACTGCAACCTCCATCGCGGTCTGGCATTGTACGCAGGGACCTTGATTGCATTGCAGCCATTGCAGGGTATCCTACGCAACCCCGAAGGCGGCCCTCAAGGAAATAGAATATGCAACTTTTGTGAAACACGATTCCGAGCAGCTGGGAATCTGAGGCGAACGTGGGCTGCATGTCCGTCGATTTTCCTGCTCATGATAATCGGAGGTGTGTGTGTACGTGTGTGTGTGTGTGTGTGTGTGTGTGTGTGTGTGTGTGTGTGTGTGTGTGTGTGTGTGTGTGTGTGTGTGTGTGTGTGTGTGTGTGTGTGTGTGTGTGTGTGTGTGTGTGTGTGTGTGTGTGTGTGTGTGTGTGTGTGTGTGTGGATTTGTGTGCACATTTCTCATTGGGTATGGTATATTCATTTTCTTTATCATTGTCATTACCACTGCATTGTTATCATTATCATTATTGTTGCTTTTGTTATGATCATTATTATTATTATCATTATTATTGTTATTATTATTATTTTTATTGTTATTATTGTTATTATTGTTATTATCATCATTATTATTATTATTATTATTATTATCATTATTATTTTATTGTTATCATTATCATCATTATGATTATCATCAATATTTTTATCATTACCATTACTATTATAACTATTACCATCATCATTGTTATCATTATTACTGTTATTGTTATTGTTGTCTTGTTGCTCACCATCATACTTATTACTAGTGTTAGCAGGAGTTCCAATAATGTGTCTATTAATTTCATCTTATAATTGTCATTATCACAATTAATTTCATTATCATTTGAAGATGAAAGTGAATAGCAACCGTCCCATTACTTTTATCCTTATATTTGTCATTATCATAATTCATTCATTAACAATAAATAATGAAAGTGCACAGTAACAGATATCTTCCCCTCTTGTTTCCGTCACTACTTATACTGTTATCTTCTTTCTACCTCCTGTCTCTCTCACGCCAGTCCCCCTTATGTCTCTTAGCCTAATGTCTCTCTCACACAAGTTCCCCTTTTGTCTCTTGCCTAATGTCTCTCTCACACCAGTCCCCCTTTTCTCTCTTAGCCTAATGTCTCTCTCACGCCAGTCCCCCTTTTGTCTCTTAGAAGTAATTGCTATACAGTTAGACTTGATCCTAAGGCCCTCAGTGTTCAAGCTATGCGAACTGCAGGAAACACATAAGCCTTATCACAGATAAAGGTTTTATGTTCAAGAGGCAATAGGGACTATCGGTTTATAGAAGGGATTATGTGATAAAGAAAGTCTGATGTATATTATGAAATATCTGACTCGATCAGGTATTAGATTACAATAGTCTAAGATATTTAGATGATTTTTGTAAATACGCTAATCTGTAGGCCTAATCTCAAAGGGTTTAGTATGCCAATCACCTGTTCTTATTAGTATTCTTATCCCCAACCTTTTTTTTATCACCAATACCCTTTTCATTATCGATATTGATATCAACATCATTTTTATCTTTCATCAATGTTGCTTTATGATGTTCTCTATTGCTATTGATAGAATTATCATCATTATTGTTATCATTGTAGTTTTATTATTATTATCGGTGTCATCATCATTATCATCATAATCATCATTATGATTATAATAATTATTATTGAC
>NC_091560.1:38678061-38687198 GCF_042767895.1 Penaeus vannamei
TTTTGAGATTAGGCCTACAGATTAGCGTATTTACAAAAATCATCTAAATATCTTAGACTATTGTAATCTAATACCTGATCGAGTCAGATATTTCATAATATACCAATCAATGTACCGGGAACCTACATCAGTCTTTTTTTTATCATATAATCCTTTCTATAAACCGGTAGTCACTATTGCCTCTTGAACATAAAACCTTTATTGGTGATCAGGCTTATGTGTTTCCTGCAGTTCACATAGCTTGAACACTGAGGGCCTTAGGATCAAGTCTAACTGTACTGCATTTACTTCTAAGAGAGAAAAGGGGGACTGGTGTGGGAGAGACATTAGGCTAAGAGACAAAAGGGGGACTGGTGTGAGAGAGACATTAGGCTAAGAGACAAAAGGGGGCTGGCGTGAGAGAGACATTAGGCTGAGAGACAAAAAGGGGACTGGCGCGAGAGAGCCATTAGGCTAAGAGACAAAAGGGGGACTTGTTTGGGAGAGACATTAGGCTAAGAGACAAAAAGGGGACTGGTGTGAGAGAGACATTAGGCTAAGAGAGAAAAGGGGACTGGCGTGAGAGAGCCATTAGGCTAAGAGACAAAAGGGGGACTTGTTTGGGAGAGACATTAGGCTAAGAGAGAAAAGGGGACTTGTGTGAGAGAGACATTAGGCTAAGAGACAAAAAGGGGACTGGTGTGAGAGAGACATTAGGCTAAGAGACAAAAAGGGGACTGGTGTGAGAGAGACATTAGGCTAAGAGACAAAAAGGGGGCTGGCGTGAGAGAGACATTAGGCTAAGAGACAAAAGAGGGACTGGCGTGAGAGAGACATTAGGCTAAGAGAGAAAGGGGGACTGGTGTGAGAGAGACATTAGGCTGAGAGACAAAAGGCGGACTGGCGTGAGAGAGACATTAGGCTAAGAGAGAAAAGGGGGACTGGCGTGAGAGAGACATTAGGCAAGAGAGAAAAGGGGGACTGGCGTGGGAGAGACATTAGGCTAAGAGACAAAAGGGGGACTGGTGTGAGAGAGACATTAGGCTAAGAGACAAAAGGGGGACTGGCGTGAGAGAGACATTAGGCTAAGAGACAAAAGGGGGACTGGCGTGAGAGAGACATTAGGCTAAGAGACAAAAGGGGGACTGGCGTGAGAGAGACATTAGGCTAAGAGACAAAAGGGGGACTGGCGTGAGAGAGACATTAGGCTAAGAGACAAAAGGGGGACTGGCGTGAGAGAGACATTAGGCTAAGAGAGACAAAAAGGGGACTGGCGTGAGAGAGACATTAGGCTAAGAGACAAAAGGGGGACTGGCGTGAGAGAGACATTAGGCTAAGAGACAAAAGGGGGACTGGCGTGAGAGAGACATTAGGCTAAGAGACAAAAGGGGACTGGCGTGAGAGAGACATTAGGCTAAGAGACAAAAGGGGGACTGGCGTGAGAGAGACATTAGGCTAAGAGAGACAAAAAGGGGACTGGCGTGAGAGAGACATTAGGCTAAGAGACAAAAGGGGGACTGGCGTGAGAGAGACATTAGGCTAAGAGACAAAAGGGGGACTGCTTTGAGAGAGACATTAGGCTAAGAGACAAAAGGGGACTGGCGCGAGAGAGACATTAGGCTAAGAGAGAAAATGGGGACTGGCGTGAGAGAGACATTAGGCTAAGAGACAAAAAGGGGACTGGCGTGAGAGAGACATTAGGCTAAGAGACAAAAGGGGGACTGGCGCGGGAGAGACATTAGGCTAAGAGACAAAAGGGGGACTGGCGTGAGAGAGACATTAGGCTAAGAGACAAAAGGGGACTGGCGTGAGAGAGACATTAGGCTAAGAGAGAAAAGGGGACTGGCGTGAGAGAGACATTAAGCTAAGAGAGAAAAGGGGGACTGGCGTGAGAGAGACATTAGGCTAAGAGACAAAAGGGGACTGGCGTGAGAGAGACATTAGGCTAAGAGACAAAAGGGGGACTGGCGTGAGAGAGACATTAGGCTAAGAGAGAAAAGGGGACTGGCGTGAGAGAGACATTAGGCAAGAGACAAAAGGGGACTGGCGTGAGAGAGACATTAGGCTAAGAGAGAAAAGGGGACTGGCGTGAGAGAGACATTAAGCTAAGAGAGAAAAGGGGGACTGGCGTGAGAGAGACATTAGGCTAAGAGACAAAAGGGGGACTGGCGCGGGAGAGACATTAGGCTAAGAGAGAAAAGGGAACCTGGCGTGAGAGAGACATTAGGCTAAGAGACAAAAGGGGGACTGGCGTGAGAGAGACATTAGGCTAAGAGAGAAAAGGGGACTTGTTTGGGAGAGACATTAGGCTAAGAGAGAAAAGGGGACTGGTTTGAGAGAGACATTAGGCAAGAGACAAAAGGGGGACTGGCGTGAGAGAGACATTAGGCTAAGAGAGAAAAGGGGGACTGGCGTGAGAGAGACATTAGGCTAAGAGACAAAAGGGGACTGGCGTGAGAGAGACATTAGGCTAAGAGACAGAAGGGGGACTGGCGTGAGAGAGACATTAGGCTAAGAGACAAAAGGGGACTGGTGTGAGAGAGACATTAGGCTAAGAGACAAAAGGGTGATGTGTGAGAGAGACATTAGGCTAAGAGACAAAAGGGGGACTGGCGTGAGAGAGACATTAGGCTAAGAGAGAAAAGGGGGACTTGTTTGGGAGAGACATTAGGCTAAGAGAGACAAAAGGGGGACTGGTGTGAGAGAGACATTAGGCTAAGAGACAAAAGGGTGATGTGTGAGAGAGACATTAGGCTAAGAGACAAAAGGGGACTGGTGTGAGAGAGACATTAGGCTAAGAGACAAAAGGGTGATGTGTGAGAGAGACATTAGGCTAAGAGACAAAATGGGGACTGGTTTGAGAGAGACATTAGGCTAAGAGACAAAAGGGGGACTGGCGTGAGAGAGACATTAGGCTAAGAGAGAAAAGGGGGACTTGTTTGGGAGAGACATTAGGCTAAGAGAGACAAAAGGGGGACTGGTGTGAGAGAGACATTAGGCAAGAGACAAAAGGGGGACTGGCGTGAGAGAGACATTAGGCACGAGACAAAAGGGGGACTGGCGTGAGAGAGACTTTAGGCTAATAGACAAAAGGGGGACTTGTTTGGGAGATACATTAGGCTAAGAGACAAAAGGGGACTGGCGTGAGAGAGACATTAGGCTAAGAGAGACAAAAAGGGGACTGGCGTGAGAGAGACATTAGGCTAAGAGAGAAAATGGGGACTGGTTTGAGAGAGACATTAGGCTAAGAGACAAAAGGGTGATGTGTGACAGAGACATTAGGCTAAGAGACAAAGGGGGGACTGGCGTGAGAGAGACAATAGGCTAAGAGAGAAAAGGGGGACTTGTTTGGGAGAGACATTAGGCTAAGAGACAAAGGGGGGACTGGCGTGAGAGAGACATTAGGCTAAGAGAGACAAAAAGGGGACTGGCGTGAGAGAGACTTTAGGCTAAGAGACAAAAGGGGGACTTGTTTGGGAGAGACATTAGGCTAAGAGAGACAAAAGGGGGACTGGTGTGAGAGAGACATTAGGCAAGAGACAAAAGGGGGACTGGCGTGAGAGAGACATTAGGCTAAGAGACAAAAGGGGGACTGGCGTGAGAGAGACAATAGGCTAAGAGAGAAAAGGGGGACTTGTTTGGGAGAGACATTAGGCTAAGAGACAAAGGGGGGACTGGCGTGAGAGAGACATTAGGCTAAGAGAGAAAATGGGGACTGGCGTGAGAGAGACATTAGGCTAAGAGAGAAAATGGGGACTGGCGTGAGAGAGACATTAGGCTAAGAGAGAAAATGGGGACTGGCGTGAGAGAGACATTAGGCTAAGAGACAAAAGGGGGACTGGCGTGAGAGAGACATTAGGCTAAGAGACAAAAGGGGGACTGGCGTGAGAGAGACATTAGGCTAAGAGAGACAAAAAGGGGACTGGCGTGAGAGAGACATTAGGCTAAGAGAGAAAATGGGGACTGGCGTGAGAGAGACATTAGGCTAAGAGAGAAAAGGGGGACTGGTGTGAGAGAGACATTAGGCTAAGAGACAAAAGGGGGACTGGCGTGAGAGAGACATTAGGCTAAGAGAGACAAAAGGGGGACTGGCGTGAGAGAGACATTAGGCTAAGAGAGACAAAAGGGCGACTGGCGTGAGAGAGACATTAGGCTAAGAGACAAAAGGGGGACTGGCGTGAGAGAGACATTAGGCTAAGAGAGAAAAGGGGGACTGGCGTGAGAGAGACATTAGGCTAAGAGAGAAAAGGGGGACTGGTTTGAGAGAGACATTAGGCCAAGAGAGACAAAATGAGGACTGGCGTGAGAGAGACATTAGGCTAAGAGAGAAAAGGGGACTGGTTTGAGAGAGACATTAGGTTAAGAGACAAAAGGGGGACTGGCGTGAGAGAGACATTAGGCTAAGAGAGAAAAGGGGGACTGGCGTGAGAGAGACATTAGGCTAAGAGAGAAAAGGGGGACTGGCGTGAGAGAGACAATAGGCTAAGAGACAGAAGGGGGACTGGCGTGAGAGAGACATTAGGCTAAGAGAGAAAAGGGGGACTGGCGCGAGAGAGACATTAGGCTAAGAGAGACAAAATGAGGACTGGCGTGAGAGAGACATTAGGCTAAGAGAGAAAAGGGGACTGGTTTGAGAGAGACATTAGGTTAAGAGACAAAAGGGGGACTGGCGTGAGAGAGACATTAGGCTAAGAGAGAAAAGGGGGACTGGCGTGAGAGAGACATTAGGCTAAGAGAGAAAAGGGGGACTGGCGTGAGAGAGACATTAGGCTAAGAGAGAAAAGGGGGACTGGCGTGAGAGAGACATTAGGCTAAGAGAGAAAAGGGGGACTGGCGTGAGAGAGACAATAGGCTAAGAGACAAAAGGGGGACTGGTGTGAGAGAGACATTAGGCTAAGAGAGAAAAGGGGGACTGGCGTGAGAGAGACATTAGGCTAAGAGAGACAAAAGGGGGACTGGCGTGAGAGAGACATTAGGCTAAGAGAGACAAAAGGGGGACTGGCGTGAGAGAGACATTAGGCTAAGAGAGACAAAAGGGGGACTGGCGTGAGAGAGAGACATTAGGCTAAGAGACAAAAGGGGACTGGCGTGAGAGACACATTAGGCTAAGAGACAAAAGGGTGATGTGTGAGAGAGACATTGGGCTAAGAGACAAAAGGGGGATTGGCGTGAGAGAGACATTAGGCTAAGCGACAAAAGGGGGACTGGCGTGAGAGAGACATTAGGCTAAGAGAGAAAAGGGGGACTGGCGTGAGAGAGACATTAGGCTAAGAGACAAAAGGGGGACTGGCGTGAGAGAGACATTAGGCTAAGAGACAAAAGGGGGACTGGCGTGAGAGAGACATTAGGCTAAGAGACAAAAGGGGACTGGCGTGAGAGAGACATTAGGCTAAGAGACAAAAGGGGGACTGGCGTGAGAGAGACATTAGGCTAAGAGACAAAAGGGGGACTGGCGTGAGAGAGACATTAGGCTAAGAGAGAAAAGGGGGACTGGCGTGAGAGAGACATTAGGCTAAGAGACAAAAGGGGGACTGGCGTGAGAGAGACATTAGGCTAAGAGACAAAAGGCGGACTGGCGTGAGAGAGACATTAGGCTAAGAGACAAAAGGGGGACTGGCGTGAGAGAGACATTAGGCTAAGAGACAAAAGGGGGACTGGCGTGAGAGAGACATTAGGCTAAGAGACAAAAGGGGACTGGCGTGAGAGAGACATTAGGCTAAGAGACAAAAGGGGGACTGGCGTGAGAGAGACAATAGGCTAAGAGACAAAGGGGGGACTGGCGTGAAAGAGACATTAGGCTAAGAGACAAAAGGGGGGCTGGCGCGAGAGAGCCATTAGGCTAAGAGACAAAAGGGGGACTTGTTTGGGAGAGACATTAGGCTAAGAGACAAAAGGGGGACTTGTTTGGGAGAGACATTAGGCTAAGAGAGAAAAGGGGGACTGGCGTGAGAGAGACAATAGGCTAAGAGACAAAAGGGGGACTGGCGTGAGAGAGACATTAGGCTAAGAGACAAAAGGGGGACTGGCGTGAGAGAGACATTAGGCTAAGACACAAAAGGGGACTGGCGTGAGAGAGACATTAGGCTAAGAGACAAAAAGGGGACTGGCGTGAGAGAGACATTAGGCTAAGAGACAAAAGGGGGACTGGCGTGAGAGAGACATTAGGCTAAGAGACAAAAGGGGGACTGGCGTGAGAGAGACATTAGGCTAAGAGACAAAAGGGGGACTGGCGTGAGAGAGACATTAGGCTAAGAGACAAAAGGGGGACTGGCGTGAGAGAGACATTAGGCTAAGAGACAAAAGGGGGACTGGCGTGAGAGAGACATTAGGCTAAGAGACAAAAGGGGGACTGGCGCGGGAGAGACATTAGGCTAAGAGACAAAAAGGGGACTGGCGTGAGAGAGACATTAGGCTAAGAGACAAAAGGGGACTGGCGTGAGAGAGACATTAGGCTAAGAGACAAAAGGGGGACTGGCGTGAGAGAGACATTAGGCTAAGAGACAAAAGGGGACTGGCGTGAGAGAGACATTAGGCTAAGAGACAAAAGGGGGACTGGCGTGAGAGAGACATTAGGCTAAGAGACAAAAGGGGACTGGCGTGAGAGAGACATTAGGCTAAGAGACAAAAGGGGGACTGGCGCGGGAGAGACATTAGGCTAAGAGACAAAAAGGGGACTGGCGTGAGAGAGACATTAGGCTAAGAGACAAAAGGGGACTGGCGTGAGAGAGACATTAGGCTAAGAGAGAAAAGGGGACTGGCGTGAGAGAGACATTAGGCTAAGAGACAAAAAGGGGACTGGCGTGAGAGAGACATTAGGCTAAGAGACAAAAGGGGGACTGGCGTGAGAGAGACATTAGGCTAAGAGACAAAAGGGGGACTGGCGTGAGAGAGACATTAGGCTAAGAGACAAAAGGGGGACTGGCGCGGGAGAGACATTAGGCTAAGAGACAAAAAGGGGACTGGCGTGAGAGAGACATTAGGCTAAGAGACAAAAGGGGACTGGCGTGAGAGAGACATTAGGCTAAGAGAGAAAAGGGGACTGGCGTGAGAGAGACATTAGGCTAAGAGACAAAAGGTGACTGGCGTGAGAGAGACATTAGGCTAAGAGACAAAAGGGGACTGGCGTGAGAGAGACATTAGGCTAAGAGACAAAAAGGGGGCTGGTGTGAGAGAGACATTAGGCTAAGAGACAAAAGGGGACTGGCGTGAGAGAGACATTAGGCTAAGAGACAAAAGGGGGACTGGTTTGAGAGAGACATGAGGCTAAGAGACAAAAGGGGGACTGGCGTGAGAGAGACATGAGGCTAAGAGACAAAAAGGGGACTGGCGTGAGAGAGACATTAGGCTAAGAGACAAAAGGGGACTGGCGTGAGAGAGACATTAGGCTAAGAGAGAAAAGGGGACTGGCGTGAGAGAGACATTAGGCTAAGAGACAAAAGGGGACTGGCGTGAGAGAGACATTAGGCTAAGAGACAAAAGGGGGACTGGTTTGAGAGAGACATTAGGCTAAGAGACAAAAGGGGGGCTGGCGTGAGAGAGACATTAGGCTAAGAGACAAAAGGGGGACTGGCGTGAGAGAGACATTAGGCTAAGAGACAAAAGGGGGACTGGCGTGAGAGAGACATTAGGCTAAGAGAGACAAAAGGGGAACTTGTTTGGGAGAGACATTAGGCTAAGAAACAAAAGGGGGACTTGTTTGGGAGAGACATTAGGCTAAGAAACAAAAGGGGGACTTGTTTGGGAGAGACATTAGGCTAAGAGACAAAAGGGGGACTTGTTTGGGAGAGACATTAGGCTAAGAAACAAAAGGGGGACTTGTTTGGGAGAGACATTAGGCTAAGAAACAAAAGGGGGACTTGTTTGGGAGAGACATTAGGCTAAGAGACAAAAGGGGGACTGGCGTGAGAGAGACATTAGGCTAAGAGAGACAAAAAGGGGACTGGTGTGAGAGAGACATTAGGCTAAGAGAGACAAAAGGGGGACTGGCGTGAGAGAGACAGGAGGTAGAAAGAAGATAACAGCATAACTAGTAACGGAAACAAGAGGGGACGATATCTGTTACTGTGCACTTTCATTATCTATTGTTAATGAATGAATTATGATAATGACACATATAAGGATAAAAGTAATGGGACGGTTACTATTCACTTTCATCTTCAAATGATAATGAAATGAATTATGATAATGACAAATATAAGGATATAAGAAATACATACATTATTGAAACTCCTACTAACACTAGTAATAAGAATGATGATAATGATAATAATAATTCTGATAATAATAATGATAATGATAACAATAATGATAATAATCGTAACAATAATGATAATGATAACGGTGTATTGGTAATGATAATGATAAAGAAAATGAATATAACATAATTCGCAATACCCAATGAGAAATGTGCACACAAATCCACACACACACACACACACACACACACACACACACACACACACACACACACACACACACACACACACACACATACACACACACACATACACACGCACACACACACACACACCTCCGATTATCACGAGCAGGAAAATCGACGGACATGCAGCCCACGTTCGCCTCAGATTCCCAGCTGCTCGGAATCGTGTTTCACAAAAGTTGCATATTCTATTTCCTTGAGGGCCGCCTTCGGGGTTGCGTAGGATACCCTGCAATGGCTGCAATGCAATCAAGGTCCCTGCGTACAATGCCAGACCGCGATGGAGGTTGCAGTGTGCCGGATTGTTGAGCAGGGTTGGCCTTTACTCGGGAGGAAATTAAAGTGTTTGGCGTGTTGATGCTTCAGTCCCTTCTGAAAATGTAGTTTTTGTTGGAAAATTTCTCTCTCTTAATCTCATTCTCTCTCTCTCTCTCTCTCTCTCTCTCTCTCTCTCTCTCTCTCTCTCTCTCTCTTTCTCTTTCTCTCCATCCATCTTTGTCTCTCTCTCTTTCTCTCTATCCATCTCTGTCTCTTCCATCGATCACGCCTTCCACTCCCCTTCCTTCCCCTCGTGCATTCCTTTCGCTTTATCGTCCCTCTCTAATTCCCATTATGAATTGGTGCAGCTGCTCACACGCGCGAAGGAGAGAGAGATAAAAGCGATAACTAAATAAGAAATGAAAAGGAATATAATGAAAGGAGTTCATGCAAATTCTTG
>NC_091560.1:38692698-38695198 GCF_042767895.1 Penaeus vannamei
TTAAGCTTATCTATATACATATAGAATCGTTGATCTTGAAAGGAACAAAGATATTTCTAAATACTTACATTTCAACTTCTCTTAACGGCTGCTGAGGTTACGTGCTATCCTGTGGCCGTTCGAGCTTAACATTTGGTGTCAGGAGTGGGATAGTTCAGTGCGTGACGTGTTGGCCGGCCTGAGGTACCATGTCGAAGGTTCCAGAGCTAGGAAGTGAGAGCGGCGCTGTCGGGGAAGCTCGTGTAATTTTGGCGGGAAACGGAGGCGAGGAGCGCGCGGCCGAGGCAGGGAAGCAAGCCCCACCTGCCGTGATGGATTTGTTCAGGAGTGTGATGAGCAAGCTGGATAAGACTGGTGAGGACATGAAAAGCAGACTTAGTGAGGCGATGAGGAAAAATCAGGAAGAAGTGAGTAGTGCGTTCTGCCAATTGAAAGACTTTGTGTGGAGTGGGCTGGAGGAAGTGCGGGAAGAAGCACGACGCCATACTGATGATGCATGCAGTGCACTGAGGGAAGTGACAGAAAGGGAAATGCAAGCTTGTCGGGAAGAAATCAGCGCACTACAGCTGCCATTGAAGGAGCAGAGCACTACCATGGATAGCCTCCAGGAGATGAAAATGGAACCCCTGGAGGAGGAAAGGCTGCCGAAGGTCGTGTGCTCTGATCCTGGTGAGTGGATGGCATGGCAGCATGACTTGCCTGTGGGTGCCAGCTGTAAACGTGAGACGGAAAAGGCGCGAAACCGGACCGTGACATCACCGCGACTTGCCAATCAGCTGTCATTTCTCTCTCCTGACCTCACCCCACCTCTCTCTCCTGCACCTGCATCAGGTAATCAGTTCACCCCTCTGCACTCTCCCGCGTCTCCCGTGCCACAGTGTCTTCAAGCCTCCCCTCGTGACTGCCAGCGATGGAGGAAACCATCTGAGTTTGATGGGAAGGTAGCCTGGGAGGCCTACCTGGCTCAGTTTGAGCTCCTGGCAGGCGCTCAAGGCTGGGACGATGACGAGAAGGTTTTGCAGCTCGTTTCCAGTCTTCGTGAGTCAGCACTGCAGGTACTGGCTCATTTAACTTCATCACAGCGAACAGTTTACTCCCATGTGGTGGGAGCGCTCCACCGGAGGTTCGGCCATCAACATCAGGCTGAGGTGTACCGGGCCTGCCTCAAGGCCAGGGTTCGAGCCAGGGGTGAGTCTCTCCCTCAATTGGCTCAGGAGGTAGAGACGCTCGTCCGCCACGCCTACCCCGCCGCTGCCGAGGACATGGTGACCGTCCTGACGCGGGATTATTTTGTAGAAGCACTGCAGGATCGAGAGCTGCAGTTATACGTCAAGCAGGCACACCCGGAGGACGTGCAGGCAGCTCTGGCGAGTGCACTGGAACTGGAGGCGTTCTTGCAGTATCGGGCGGTGCAGTGGAGGCGCCGCGCAAGTTTCAACCTAATACAAATTATCGGGCCCGGCGCGCCCAAATGGGGGAGTCGCCCGAGGAAAAGTCAGGTGCTACCCGGCGAGTGAATCTGACAGGCTCCTAGGGTATCTGCTGAAGGTGCGGCAAGAAGGGGCACTGCCGGAGTGACTGCCCGAGGGGACGGAGGACGCGTTCCCTAGAAAGGAAACCCATTTCTGCCTTCCAGCCATGCTGTGTGAGCTGTGGGCGTTACGGCCATTACTCAGTTGCCTGCACTGCCTCTAAAGACATGCAGGTGGGAAACGAGGAGCGGCTGGATGCGGGGGCCAACAGCCAGCCCACGCTCATCGGGTCCCACACAGTGTAACCTATCACCGTGCAGCCGCTCCAACGGTCCATATAAGAGGAACCGTGGATGGGAAGCCATGTCGAATGGAAGTGGATACGGATGCTGAGAACACTATTATGCGCCGTGATGTGTTATCTGCTGGAAATTACCATGAGGAAGCAAAACAACTCTGTGGGGTCACGGGGCACTGTACGCCACTCAGGGAACCAGTTGAGGTACGACTCGGTGTGGGTGGCAGTGAGAAGGTACTGCCTGTGTATGTTGCCGAGATGGAGGACCCTCGTCTCTTGGGAATTGACTACCTTATGCAGGTTGGAGCGTGTATCGACCTGAAGAAGCGGAAACTAAGGATACAAGAAAAAGAAGTGCGCTTGTTTCTCGGCGTCACTCCAGCAGAGGTAGTCATGGCTGAGCGTGTGTGTATTGCCTCAGACACAGAATCTAAAGTGCCCCATGAGTTGTCTGAGAAGTCCATAGAACCATTGGAGCAGGTAGACGTCAGAGAGGTGACCTTTCAGAAAAGGCTACCTGGAAATGAGGGGATGGTTAATGATGTCTCGCTCCCTGACCACCTGACTCGACCATCGGCAGCAAGAGAGGTTAAGGAGCACCTTGATGAGGTATGCTGATGTGTTCAGCAAGGGTGACCTCGACCTGGGCCATCCAGGGCTTGTTCAGCATTACATTAGGACAGGAGATGCTGTGCCCATTAAACATGCACCTCGGAGAATTGCCCAGCGC
>NC_091560.1:38700198-38703206 GCF_042767895.1 Penaeus vannamei
CCTATTAGGGTGTTAAAATAGTCACCTTCGGAAAATATTCACCAAGAAAAAAGTAAGGTCAACTTCTCAAAAATGGCTTCTGCATATAATAGTAGAAAGATAGTTCTATTCAAACATGAAATCAGAATGGCTGTATGATTTTCTTTGGATTTTTGAGAAATTTTTAAAAATGGTCAATGTAGGCCTATAGACCCCCATATCACTGCCACCACTCCGCACTATACGTAAGATTTTGAGAAACCGTTACGTGCTGGCAATGTCCGCAAGACTTCGGAATGCAGGTAGATGATAGAGGATTATGGTGTAGGAAGACTAATCTTATGCCTTGTTTTGTTGATATCAAGATAGCCTTGGAAAGATGGAGAAACGCAAAATGCCGATATCTCGGAACTCCACCATTAGGGGTGGGTCAAAGGATTCCGGGCACACCATATGTCCAAAATTAACATATTATGGCTCATTTTGTAGAAAAATAAAATATCTACAACGTGATCGAGAGCGTTTTCGCAGTTTTTGCCTGTACTTCTTGTAAAAGTGGTCAATGTAAGAAAATTTTTACCTTTTTTTTTTTCTTGAAGTACCCAACTTCAAAAATTCACAAAAAAAAATTGAAGTCGAAATCGAAAAAACGCTCTCGATCAAGTTGTAGATATAAGGTAGTTCTGTGCAAAAATCAAATAAAATTGAATGTCTTGCCGTTTCTGAAGTCTGAATCCTTTGACCCAGGTGCTGCATTTTCAAAATGGCGAATTTCGCATTTTTCGTTTTTTTGACAATAATTCAAAAACTGTTCGGGCGATTTCGAAAAAAATCGACCACAGGCAATGGGAAGGGGCCCAAATAAAAGGGTGTGAGTTTCATCAAAATCGGCAAGATAAATCGAAAAATCGAAAAAAAAAGCAGACGGTCCCCTTAAAGGGCGAGAGGAATCCTTCGATAACGAGACCGTCACGATCTGTAAGCGGGACTATTCTGTAAATTTAAGAAGCAAAACTTGGTTTGTTAAAATTGTGAAAGAGTAGGAGAGGTTTCCAAGACGCGTCGGTGACTTGGCAATTTGCAGATTAAAGTAGATTTGTAAGTATAACTGCGTTGAAGTTTAAGTACTCATTACTAAGCCTTAATGATGGTGCTGATGATAATGAAGATCATAATAGTAGTAATGTTGATGATAGTAATAATGATGATTACGAGAATTATAATAACGATGGTTATGATTATTACCTTCATTATTATTATTATTATCATCATTATTTTATCATCATCATCATCAACTTTGTTGCCGTTTTCATTGTTGTTTGTTCAATATCATTATTACAATTCTTATTTTCATTATTATTATTATTATTATTATTATTATTATTATTATTATTATTATTATTATTATTATTATTATCATTATTATTATTATTATTATTATTATCATTATTATTATCATTATTATTGTCTTGTTGTTGTTGTTGTTATAATTGTAATTATTATTATTATTATTATTATTATTATTATTATTATTATTATTATTATTATTACTATTACTATTATTATTATATTAATGCTGTTCTTGTCATAATTGTATTATAATAATAATAATAATAATAATGATAATTATTATTATTATTATTATTATTATTATTATTATCATTGTTGTTGTTGTTGTTGTTGTTGTTGTTGTTGTTGTCGTTGTTGTTGTTGATATTGTTATTGTTTTCATTATAATAATTATTAAAATCATTAACATTATCATCATCATTGTCATTATTATTTTTACTACTACTATTATTATCATTATTATTTATAATCATCATTATCACAATAACTGTTATTATCATCATCATCAGCAGCAGCAGCATTGTTACTGTCATTATTATTACTATCATTATTACTGTTGTTAATATTGTTATGATAGCTATTGTTATATTTTTCATTATTATCATTGCCTCTGCAATATCAATATGAATAATAATCATAATTGTGCTACTACTATTACTGCAACTACAAGAACTACTACTACTACTACTACTACTACTACTACTACTACTACTACTACTACTACTACTACTACTACTACTACTACTACTACTACTACTACTATTACTACTACGTCTACTACTACTACTGCAACTACCTTAATACCATGAATGATAATGATAAGGACGATGATGATAATAACAATGATCGGCAATCATATAACGCTAATGCTAGTTAACGATGCTGATAGGGATAAGGATATCAATGACAGCAATACGAACACAGTAAATTACACTTCACATACACAATTTTGAATCTAGTCTTTTTATCGGTTTGCAGATATATTTTTTAAGCCAGTATATTGCTCTCGGTTTCAATAAGCGTAGCATGTATTTCGTGTGTATGCCATCTTTGCAAGATAGTTGATGCTATTGATTCAGAGATCATAAATCCCTATTAATGCTCCCCAAAACCCAAGGCGATTAAATGACATTATCAAGGCCTGAATTAAAATGTCGTACCACAAGAGAATGAGATGAAATTCATGTTTTGCGTTAAGTGTGTCAACTTGGATTCGGTCTCCCACACGGATGCACCAACGTCGGTCTGTGTATAACGAATTCCACCTTGCATTAGAAAATCAAAGCTGTCTTGGAACGCTTGTCAGACCCCGTTCTCTTTACCAAACGAAGAGGAAGATCATTTCTCTTGTTCAGCTTTCTTGGACTGTCTTGAAAGATTTTGGCTTCGGGTGTTTGAACAGGATGAAGGAACTGGGACTAGATTATGAAAACAGGTGATATTATTCCAGCAGGAGAGATAATGTTAGGCGTTTCATACTCGGCAAACACTTAAACATTACGATTAAAATACCTCCCCAAAAATGATAAGTAGAGATAGTCAGATTCAACGAAATAAAATATGCTCGAATAAGTATGGAATCGGAGAGGAAGATTAATTTTACGTGCCAGGTAGCAGTGGGGAATGATATCCTCCGAACAGTTGTGATTTAATATATTTTCCTCAGCTCGATAATTAAG